>NW_025940131.1:11229-45738 GCF_000764305.2 Hyalella azteca
GTATGTATCATCATCGTATGTATCATCATCGTATGTATCATCATCGTATGTATCAGCACCGTATGTATCATCATCGTGTGTATCATCATCGTATGTATCATCACCGTATGTATCATCACCGTATGTATCATCACCGTATATATCATCATCGTATGTATCATCATCGTATGTATCATCATCGTATCTATCATCATCGTATGTATCATCACCGTATGTATCATCATCGTATGTATCATAACTGTATGTATCATCACCGTATGTATCATCATCGTATGTATCATCACCGTATGTGTCATCACCGCATGTATCATCATCGTATGTATCATCATCGTATGTATCATCATACGATGGAAGAACTTGAGTTCCGAGCATTTTAGGCGACCTGGAAAATGCGAGTTCAGAAAATGCGTTCATGAACTCATGCGTCATGAGTCATGCGTCATGATGAGGTTTGCAAGACAGCGCGTGATGAAGACAGATGTAGGCGAGGTCTGCATAAACCTTTAGTCTCCTAGAAATGCGCTAGACTATATCACCTCTTCTGTATTAGTGCGGTTCCAAACCTGCATTAAAAACATTTTTCATTCTCATCTCTGACATTCCGCATTAAGATGCACGGTGAATGTATTAAACTTGGACAACGTTTATGTTGAAATGTTAACAACAGATTTGAATTTTCTGCGAAAACGAGAGATGCCTTTTTATCTACAATGGAAAAATAAAGCGGGTTCCGGTTTAACCAGGCAATGTGAGCAAGGGAAGCAAGGAATGAAGGGTGGTTTGTGCTTGCAGTTCAGAATATTATGATTGGAGCAGTGAGTTGCGTGTTCGAGACCGCAACAGGCTGTGAATGTTTTACGATATTAAGAATCAGCGACAGGCCAATGGCCTGATAAACGGTAATATAATAATAGTGATAGCCTCAGTTGAAAATCTAAGTACAAAATATTTAACACTTCGGAAACATATTTGATGAATTGTGACGCCTAACAAATTATTTAAACATCTGAAGATAAGAACAAAAAGAAAATATTTTTTACGAACTTCTAAATGATATCCGCGACTTATTAAGCAATGAATTTATTTCAAAAAGCGGCGCGCAAGAGAGATTCTTTTATCATATGGAATGAGATTTCGAGTTATTCGTGCTCTAATTACGTATGATTAATTAATAAGAGTAAAGAGATTAACAAAAATTATGATTAGTCTTGCATTATATCACGAGTATTGATTTTAAAGACGATCACGGCCGTAGCACTGATTATCGTCGTCTTTCGTCTCGACTGCCGTACTGCATGATTTACGCGTCGAGGATGCCAAACATCTATCGTAATTTATTCCATTTATTCGACATTCCACAACGGTTTCTGTAAACAATGCAGAAGAAAATATGTATAACTAAACGTACAACGAAAATTTATCATTATTTCAGAGGAAATATTCAGAGTATAAATTAATTAATCCTCACCTGTCGCACCAGACGCAAGCCGTAAACGAAGATAATATAACTAAGGTACACCTGGGCTTGCCTAGTTCTGCGTAGTGTCTTGTACAGTAATCTGTACGAAACCGATATCCTACAATGTGCGCTTGCATTCCAGCCCCTTAAATGTGTTAACATTTACATCAAATCTCCCACTGATCGCAACAAAATTAATTTAACAATAGGTCTGACAAGATCGACAGTGCCAAAGCGAGTCAGGGAAGCGTCCCTATATTTGGCTATCTTAGTCTTAGCAGATCTAACATTTCCATGTTCATCAGGATACACTTCCGATATCCTTCCCAAGCACCACATGTTTCTAGGCAGCAATTGGTGTCCTACTTTTGCTGAATACTATATGTGCGAAATCTAAAATCGTGTGCTTTCAGATGAACAGATCAAGCCTGAATTATACTGCAGGTATGTCGATGATATCTTCGTTGTGGTTCGAGATGAAGAACAGCTGAGGAATCTGCGACTGGCCTTTGAGATGAATTCTGATAATTTTGAAACTGTCTCAAGCAAAAACTAGATCAGGCACATACATGCGGTTAGCTGCGTTAGAAGCGCCTTTTCCACAGCCACAAAATGAGCCCTAAAAAACGAAAAGCAAAATTTTTCGATTTCCGGCGTATATGGTCCCCTTAAAAATTTTGATTTTTTAAACAAAGTTTTACTGCATCGTCTTTCTAAATCTCTCGATAATCTCTGACGAAAATTTGTTACGAAGAATTGTCGTGTCATAAGTACAGATAATGATTAAATTACTGCATAACTTTACGAATAATACTTGAATGCATGTGAATAATTTTCGTACGTAAATGTTAAATGTTAGTGCAAAAAAATTAAGGGATAATATGAAATTTAATATTGTCGGATGAGAACAATATTTAATTTTCTCGATCAATTAAGAAAGTAATTCAATGTTAAAATATACAGTTCATGAGTTCAAGTCAGCATGGGAATAAGGCAAATTCGCAATAATGACAACTCCATATAGTTTAATCGCGAAAATTATAATGGATTGACCTACCTAAGAACCTTAGGATTTATCAAGTTCCACCCAAAAGCGAATCATATACAATTCAATATGAAACCCGAAACGGTGTCACGAATTGAAATACGCAATACAGAGAAATATTATAAGAAAAACCACTGACAAAATTAGCAACCACAGATAGTTAACATTTAAAAGGGTTTCCCGTGTATCCATGACATTCTATAAAGCAGGGCCTGCCAGCTAAACCAGAATCTATTGAATTTAACATCGTGGAGGTAGTCATTTTATGTAATCAATCTTTTTAATTGCTTTAGACGTTTATCAAGTAGAATTCAGATTAATCTCAAATCTCCTTTTCGATATTTCATGCTTATTGTTCGGAGCCTTCATGGAAGGATGTCAAACAGAGTGTGTAGCCGCTATTTTCCATTTTGCTGGAATTTGCAGATCTAGAATTAGTCTAGACGTAGTTTATTTCTGATGCGCCAGAGTACTCAGTGTTGGACCCTAGATGCCTGTATAGTTGCCGAGGAACCAATCTATTCGAAACCGTACATCATGGAATACTCGTTTTTTACCCTGCCATGATGGCGCGTCTTAGAATAGTTCAGCAAAACGTTCCCAAAGGACTCGCCTACAAGAAAATCCTTTACAGTTTCGAATAGGGTTTCCAATACGTTAAGAATACGTATCAAGATGAGCAGGCATTCCAGCAACTCTGTTAGCCGTGGACGTGATCATTTTCAATCTGCCAGACTGGCTGCAGTTACACGTAAGAAAAATGAAATTTGTGAACTGTTGAGAAAAGAAGATGCAACGGACATTATTGTACTTACTAAACTTTATGGAGAGTACATGGACAAGGTAGACAAGTTGACACAAGCGGTACAAGAAAATGAAGAAAAATGTTCGGCAGCTCAGAAAAGTGACTTGTCAGCATGGTTTGAGCCTCACAGGATTTCAATAATGGAATTCCGATCAAACATGGATAAACTTTTGAACGAGGAAAGAGAACTTCGTCATTCTGGTTCCGCATCATCCAAATGTTCCATACCGGCTTCTTCAGTTCGCTCGAACGTTTCTTCTGCACGAGTTAGATTGGCGGAGAAGAAGGCGGAAACTGCTGCTGAGGAAGAATACGTCAAGAAGCTGAAGATTATTGAAGAAGAGAAACGTCGACGCGACAGAGCGCGGAAAGAAGATGAATTGCGGCGGAAAGAAGATGAATTGAGGCGGAAAAAATGAAGAATTGCAACTAAATTTGGAAGAAGAGGAAGAAAACGTTCGTTTTGAATGCAAACTTCGTGAAGCTGAAGTTGAGAGAAAAAAAATGGAACAACGCATACTAGAAAGAGCTGAATGAGCTGGAAGGGTCGGCATGCGCTTCGGTAACTGATCTGCAGTCTATCCTCTCTTCTAATGAAGAACCAACGCCCATTGGTCCATCAGACCACGGCGCAGTTGCACCGTCGAATGCTTTTGACACTAAATTGCTCGCGGTTATGCAGAATCAAAATCAAATCTCCCAAAGTTTAGCACGTAATCAGGAGAAAGCTGCTTTACCACGGAAGGAAGTACAGCATTTTGATGGCACTGACCTTACCAAATTTGAAGGCTTCATTCAGTCATTCAAGCGCGTAGTGGAGAACAGATGTGACGATGATGCCGATCGATTGTACTATCTAGAACAATACACGAAAGGAGCCGCACACCAGCTGGTCAAGAGCTGTTCTTACCGTGACGCAACGAAAGGTTACAATGCAGCGATGAAGCTCCTCCAGCAAGAATACGGTAACGAGTACGTCGTCGCCGCAGCGTATCTGAGTAAGCTAGAAGATTGGCCAGCCATTAAAGGTGAAGATGCTTAAGCTCTTAAGGAATTGTCTGTCTTCTTGATGACTTGCGAAAGTTACATGGATGAAGTAAGCGCACTTAATCAGCTCAACGGCCCTAAGGAGATCAGAAATATTACTCTTAAGTTACCCTTCGAATTGCGAAGACGATGGAGAGATACTGCCTTGAGTATAACCGACTCAGGTAAGCCAATAACCTTTAAGGATTTGGTGTCATTTGTAAGACGACAGTCCCTGATTTTGAGTCAACCCCTGTTTGGTGAGATAAAGGACGAAATGTCGAGATCTAAAGTGGATAAAAGCCCACGACAGGTAGTGAGTAACAAGAAAGTCTTAGCGACTACCGCGATTGAGGAGCCTAGCCAGGGTTAGAAGCCTGTTTGTGAATTTTGCGGTAAGAGTCATGATTTGTCCTCGTGTTCAACCTTCAAAGAGAAGCCATTGTCTGAAAGAAGGCAATTTGTATTAACTGGAAGACTTTGTATGCAGAATCAAAATCAAATCTCGCAAAGTTTGGCACGTAATCAAGAGAAAGCTGCTTTACCACGGAAGGAAGTACAGCATTTTGATGGCACTGACCTTACCAAATTTGAAGGCTTCATTCAGTCATTCAAGCGCGTAGTGGAGAACAGATGCGACGATGATGCCGATAGATTGTACTATCTAGAACAATACACGAGAGGAGCCGCACACCAGCTGGTCAAGAGTTGTTCCTACCGTGACGCAACGAAAGGTTACAATGCAGCGATGAAGCTCCTCCAGCAAGAATACGGTAACGAGTACGTCGTCGCCGCAGCGTATTTAAGTAAGCTAGAAGATTGGCCAGCCATTAAAGGTGAAGATGCTAAAGCTCTTAAGGAATTGTCTATCTTCTTGATGACTTGCGCAAGTTACATGGATGAAGTAAGCGCACTTAATCAGCTCAACGGCCCCAAGGAGATAAGAAATATTACTCTTAAGTTACCGTTCGAATTGCGGAGACGATGGAGAGATACCGCATTGAGTATAACAGACTCCGGTAAGCCAATAACGTTCAAGGATTTGGTGTCATTTGTAAGGCGACAGTCACGGATTTTGAGTCAACCCCTGTTTGGTGAGATAAAGGACGAAACGTCGAGATCTAAAGTGGATAAAAGCCCACGACAGGTAGCGAGTAACAAGAAAGTCTTGGCGACTACCACGAATGAGGAGCCTAGCCAGGGTAAGAAGCCTGTTTGTGAGTTTTGCGGTAAGAGTCACGATTTGTCCTCGTGTTCAACCTTCAAAGAGAAGCCATTGTCTGAAAGAAGGCAATTTGTATTAACTGGAAGACTATGCTTTTCATGTTTGAAGAAGGGACATACGGCAAGAGGATGTAGCAGAAGAGAAACTTGCGAGAGTTGTAAAGGTAAGCACCCAACAATCCTCCACGACGACTCCAGGCGTAAGGCACCTAGCCCAGAGGTCAAACCGGCAAAATCCGATTTAAGCGCTAGTGAAGAAAATAAATTGAAGATTTCGTGCAGTACCCACCTGGGAGACGAGATCGACAATGGGGCTGGCAAGAAAAAGATATCCTGCGCAATTGTACCTGTCAAAGTGAGGATAAGTGGTACGACCAAAATTATTAGCACATACGCAGCACTCGATGGGTGCTCGACGGCTTGTTTTATGAGCGAAAACTTGCTTGAAAATCTTGGAGTGCCTAAGGTGGAAGCAAAGCTTGCTCTGTCAACTATGGGAAAGCAGGGTTACCTTAATACTAAAGTTGTCAACAATCTCGAATTGATGGATATAGATGGCAATCAACAGGACGTCGTACCCGTCGTATATGCACAGAAGGTTTGGCCGTTTTCTCGCAGCGACGTTCCCGGAAAAGATGACGTGGCCAAACAAATGCATCTGAGTGACGTCCCGTTTACATATCTCGACTCGTCGGTAGACTTGTTGATAGGCATGAATATGCCCGAAATGTTGAAACCCTTGCAGATTGTCGACGGACCATGGAATGCTCCGTACGCCTCCCTTCACAGGCTAGGGTGGGCTATCTGCGGGCCATTCAGTAAATGCTGGCAGTAAATGCTGGCAGTAAATGCTGGCAGTAAATGCTGGCAGTTAGTTTATTTTATTGTATTTTATTAGTGTATTTTATAGGAGTACATTATAAGTGTAGTTTATAAGTGGATATTACAAGTGTATTTTATTAGTGTACTTTATTAGAGTATTTCATTATTGTATTTTATTCGCGTTTTTTATTTGTGTGTTTTATTAGTGCAGGCAGTAAATGCTTCAGTAAATGCTGGCAGTGAATAGTGAATTTTATTAGTGTACTTTATTAGAGTATTTTGTTAGTGTAATTTATTAGTTTATTTTAGTAATGTATTTTATCAGGTCATTTTATTAGTCTATTATATTAATGCATTTTATTAGTGTATTTCATTAGTGTACTTTATTAGCGTATCGGTTATTGTATTTTATTAAAGTTTTTCATTAGTATATTTTAGTAGTGCATTATATTGGTATATTTAATTACTGTACTTTATCAGTGGTTTTTATTAGTGTATATTACTGGTGAATTTTATTAGTGTAGATTATTAGTATATTTTATTAGTGTGTTTTATTACTTATTTTATTAGTGTATATTACTAGTGAATTTTATTAGTGAATTTTTAATGTACTCTATTAGGGTACTTTATTAAAATATTTTATTATGTATATTATTAGTGTATTTACAAGTGTATTTCATTTGTGGACTTTATTAGTGTATTTTATTGGCGTATTTTAGTAGTGTATTTTATAATTGTATTTTATTAGTGTATTTTTATATGTTTACTTTACTTGTATATTTTATTAGTGTTTCTTATTAGAGCATTTTATCAATGTATTTTATTAACGTTTTTTATTTGTGAATTTTATCAGTGCATATTACTAGTGTATTTAAAAATGTACTTAATTACTGTACTATATTAGTGTATTCTATTAGTGTATATTATTAGTGAATTTCATTATTGTGTTTCATTAGTATACATTATTAGTGTACATTATTAGAGTACTTTATTAGTGCACTTCATCAAAGTATTTAATTACTGTATTTCATTAATATATTTAATTACTGTATTTAATTGGTGTATTTTATTAGTGCACTTTATTAATGTATTTTATTGGGGTATTTTATTAGTGTAATTTATTTATGTACTTGAAACTTGAAAGGAACGACGAGCTACCTGAACCTTAAGAAGTGGAATGGATGAAGTGGATTAAGGCTCTCCCATCGCTCTCATGCTATGAAGTGCCAAGATGGATCCACGTCGATGAAGCAGAGCATTACGAACGTCACTACTCTGCAGACGGAAGCGAAACGGCGTACGGTGCAATCGCCTTCGCAAGGAATATCAGGCCTGACGGTTCAGCTGTGTGCTCGCCTTTGATTGCCAGGACAGGACTCACGCAGCGAAACAACTCTATATTGAGCACAATCCTGCGTATCGAGTTGAATGCAGCGAAATTGGCGGTTTGTGTTCATCAAATCCTCGAAAAAGAGATGACATTATTGCCCTCGAAAAAATATTTCTGTACAGACAGCTTAACGGTTCTGACGTATACTTGGAACGAAACCGCGAGATTACAAAGATTCGTCTCCAATAGAGTTGCTTTCATTAGGAGCATTACAGATCCAGCGCAATGGAGATACGTTCCTAGCGAGTTCAACCCGGCCGACCATATAAGCAGAGGAGTTTCTCCGGAAAGGATGAAGGAACTCCACGACTGGAATTCCGGTCCATTGTTCCTAAAACAGCGAGAAGAATTTTGGCCCATACAAGCGACGCAACACTGTAATGAACGGTGAGGATACATAAGTGAAGAAGTGCAGCGCAGTGAAAACCATACTCGGAAATTGATGAATGCAATCCAACAGAAATGTTACTTGCATCCAGGTCAGATTGGTTTCGCTTGAAATTCAAAGGTGCTTGGTTTTTGAGATTCAATAACTATTTGCGAGGATCTCGAAAATCGGGAGATTTGACGGGGGCAGAACTCGGAGCGGCTGAGGCTGAAATTTGGAAATGAATTCAGGCAGCAACATTCTCCAGCTTCATTGACCTCCTGAATTGAAGAATAATTAGGTTCCCAAATCGCATAATCTTCAAAGCTTGGACCAATTTTGATGGACGACCTATTGCGAGTCGGAGGTCGTTTTAGAGACTCTTGTGACGACAGTAATTTAAAGCACCCGATAATTTTGCCGAATGATCATCCTGCAGTCGAAGTATTCGTGCGTTCTCTCCACGTAAAGCTAGGACATCTGGGACGAGAAATGCTCGTCTCTCACCTCCGCCGTAAGTTCTGGATTGTGGGCCTTCACACTCTGGTAAGAAGATTGCTGCGTGAATGTGTGATATGCCGAAGGCTGCAATGAAAACCAGGTGAGCAGTTGATGTCGGATCTTCCCAGCGAGCGAGTAACGGGGGATCATCCGCCTTTCACCAACGTCGGAATAGATTATTTCCCTTCATGGTCACGAAAGGCCGACGAACGGAAAAACGGTATGTTGTAATATCTATCTGTTGAAGCAGTCGTGCATTTCACATTGAAATCTCATTTTCTCTTGACACAGATTCATTTGTAAATGCCTTCAGGAGATTCGTTTCAAGACGGGGTAATGTGAAGATCATTCGCTCCGACAACGGAACCAATTTCACTTCGGGAAATAAAGAGATGGCCGAAGAAATTAAAAATTGTATATAAGAGCGTTGTGAATAATTTGATGAAACAAAGATCAATCGATTGGAAATTTCAACCTCCGTACGTCGGCCTCGCATTTCAGGGGTGTTTGGGAATGCGAGACCAGAACCATTCGGAAAACCCTCAACGCTTTGATGAAGGAGCAGCCTGTTCGACTGAACGGCGAAGAATTGAATATGCTATTCTACGAAGTTGAGGTGATTTTCAACTCACGACCGCTTACCAAACTAACGAACGACCCATCAGACTTAGAAACTCTCACGCCCAATCATCTGATTCTTCTGCACTCAGGCGTAACTATCCCTTCTGGATTGTTTTCGCGAGATGATCTTTACGTCAAGAGATGTCTAAAACAATACTAGTACGTCAAGTAGAACGTGACCTTTATGATCGACAAGAAAAGTTGTTTTCAGTCACCTGAAACTGCCTCATTTGGCTCGAAGATTCGGGTGCGACCTGCCACTGCACGTTCCGGTCGCAAACTTTAGCAACATTTAACTCAGTGATTAACTATGCATAGATAGTCTTAGGCAATTGATTATTGGGTTCAGGTGTTAGTCAGAAGCAGCACTCTGCACCTTGATCATGTGCTAGGGTAACATTCATACAGTCTCACTTAATTCCCAGCTGCAGCCTGTTCACGTATTGGGGAAACGTTTACCTTCGTACTGGTTCCAACGTCGCCACGTAAATTCAGTCGTGCATTTTCCGAGCTGCTACGATCTAGCGTCAGCAGTTTCCTACCTGATGTCTGTCGCCCTGCCTGACGCCTGTCGCCCTGCCTGACGTCTGTCGCCCTGCCTGACGTCTGTCGCCCAGCCTGACGTCTGTCGCCCTGCCTGCCGTCTGTCACCCCTGCCTGACGTCTGTCGCCCTACCGCGCGGGACCAGCATGGAACCAACCCGAGGATTGACGTGCGCAATTGGTCAGAGATGAGCTGTGTGACTTGTCACAGTTGATAGCTTGTGATCGGGGGGGGGTGCGTGCTGCTATCTGATAAATCCAGGAAATACATGTCATTCGCAATGACTATAACTATTACTATATAACTATAACTATTACTATATAACTGTAACAATAACATTACTATACGAAATTCTTTAACTATATGGCTTTAGCTATATAACTTATATTATAACCATTACTTTAAACCCATAATTAAAACGAGAGATGAAACCTCTGTCGTATTCCCTTAGCTTCCCGATCGTCGGACTGCACGGGTGCGACACGGACCTCATTCGAGCGGGGGCCACAATCTATCTCCAGTTTTCAATATTTGTGTGACAGTTTTTGTTCCTTATTAAATAAAATTTGGATCTTCATATTAAGCATATGTTATCTTAGCCCTTCGCGTTTTCACTGAGAGAAGATGGAAACAAGTTCAGTATCTAGCCGACTTATTTTGGGTTAGATGGCGCAAGCGGTATTTGCCACTACTTCAGGAGAGACAGAAGTGGACGAGAAGCAGCCGTTCACTTCAGCCTAACTATTTGGTTCTCGTCGTAGATCAGTTACTGCCTCGAAGTTTATGGTGTCTACCTATAGAGTGACTGAAGGCTATCCAGATAATGCTGGCAACGTTAGTTCTCCTATGGTTAAGAATGCTGAAAATAAGGATACAGAGAACACTAATTTCAAAACTATCGAAATAGAGAGACTTGTTGTTAAGCTTATCTTATTGTGTGAAGTTAGATATGTATAAAGGCTAAATAATTTATAGGGGCTGGATGTGTAGCCGCCATTTGCCACTTTTCTGAAATTTCCAGCAATAGTATTAGTCTACTCGACGCAGGTAATTTCGCAAGCGTCACAGCCTTCATTATTAGACCTAGATACGAATGCCTGCACTACCAGATCGAGGAACCAAACTATTCGGTTCGTTCGATTTATTGTTTGATTTCGTAAATTATTCATTATCCTGTTTAATTGTTGTTGATTTATCTTAAGTTATATTTTATTATTTCGTGTAAATAGCGTACCTTTTTTCTTATACATTTTTCTTATGTATACAGTATTTGTCATTTCTCTCTAGAAACCGTACGTCATGAAATGTTCGATCTTATCCTGCCATGGTGGCGCGTGATGGAATATCCAAACAAAGTTCTCAAAGTCTTTTACACAAAACATAATGGACCTAACAAGATTCAGTAGGCATTATTATTAAAGTGATTTTGGAAAGTATTTCTTTATCAATTTCACTGCGTATTGTAGCGGTCCGACTTTCTGTCGTTCGCGCTCTTCTTCTTTCTTTCTTCCTCTGACCTCTGATCTTCCAGGCCACTTTTATGGCCATGCCTAATGTTCAATATCTAACATGATTAATTTGTAAATGTGCCTCTATTCTGAAGAATGTCATGATGTGATAACCTTCTTTACTGTGATTTCCTTGACCTGAGGTTTAATGTAATTTAACGAAATTTTTGCCTCTGTGAACCCTTGATGATTTGTCGTAGGCATTATGCCTTAGTCTCGTTCGGAGCGGACTACTATGGTTTGTGTAAATTTGCAATATTGCGTGTATTGCTCGTAAAGCTCTGTTCAATTTTTCACCGTTATAGCTCGTGTGACTTGCGAATTGCTAGATCCACGCTATTCTGCCGGGGTTGTTGACAGATGTGATGCCCGTCATTTTCCGAAGTAAGCTGTAAAAGTAACTTTATGAGTAGTTCAATGATTCTGATCCTGGCATATGCCATTCCTAATTGCATTGTTCTGGTGTCAGCTCGATTTAACGTGACCTGTGAAATTTCTTGAAACTGTATAACCTGACTTGTGTAAAATTGGAAGTTGCGACTTACTTATGTCCGTGTTTTGTTGACGTGTTATCGATTTTCTTGTAACAGGAGCGATTAGTCTCCTGTGAATCTTTCGAATCTTCTTGTATTTGGATTTAGTGCCGGTACTGCCCGGTCATAATGTTCAATTTTGAGTGTATAGTTTTTGTCAGCTGGGGGCCTACATCCTTCACTGACATTGAATTTTTCACATGTGATTTTCTTTATGTGCCGAGTAAGTGCGTCGTCTTGGGGGGGAGGAATGTAGCGGTCCGACTTTCTGTCGTTCGCGCTCTTCTTTCTTTCTTTCCGACGCATTACTCGGAGCTGAAATTGGACCTGAGCCGGGGTTGGCTCACTCTCGATGGAGCCGCCTGCCTGGACGGGCGTGGCAGGACGCAGTAATTGGTCAACCATTCATTCATAACCAAGTTATTGTATTTTGATTACTTCAACTGTCGGCCATGGACGGGTGCGGCTGCAGGCAATCGGAGCTTAAGTGCCAGTCTCAAGACGGTAACGCTTCCGGCACTGTACGTCGCCAGGACTTGGTCGATGGTTGGAACATTTCTCACACTCGTCGAACAGCGTAGAAGGAAGCTGCAACTTGTTTGCAACGTTGGACAGAAGTCAAGTTGTAATCTCGGCAAGCGCTGCGCTCCTCCGCTAGAATCCAACACCTTGAATAGATTTGACTGAAGCTAATTTCGCTGAACTGTGACTTCCTCTCTGCTACAACACCGGTGACTATGGATAGGCCCAGCCAAATTAAATGTTCAATATTACCTTAGTTCAACTTGACATTTCCGATCTGATGGCTACATATGATTATTGGTGTACTTCTCATGAAATTGCCTGTTTATTTATACATATTGATCGTTAAATATATAGTTCATGCTTGCATTTATAGTCTGTTCATTCTATCTAACTATCCCGTTGGGGTAGCCCATATGTGTTGCCCCCTCTCCCGCAACAGTATCACCGCATGACCGCTACTGGATAATGTCTTGATATGTCGGTCAGGTCTCAAATCATCTTGCCCGGGAATTTGCAATCCACCAATCGCACATAAAAACTGAGAAGTGTAATGCAGTTTTTAGAATTAAAAAATGCCGTTCCCAAAGGTGGTGCGTCGATGATTTTAGGCGGCGATGGTAGATTATACGTGGCGTACCTGCGGGTGGCCAAATCTGCCAAAATTTGACGGTAAAACACCGAAAATTGAGAGGTTGTGCGAGTATAGGTGTCATTCATCGATGAATCATCGATGATTTATAGAGTCCTTTTAATTGATGGTACAATATAGTTTTACCACGAGTGGCCATCTCTTTATCATTGCTCAAACACCACCAATGAAACTTAATTACGGTGAACTGAATTTGAAGTAATATTATTAAACTATGAAACGTATATAGAGCGTGCTGAAATGCATCAAACGGTTCTTATAAAATATATTCTATAATTTCATTCCCCATTATGGTTTATTTCACTCTAGAACGTAGTTAATTGATAAACATCATCTTCAACTAACTCAGAATAAAAACATATCACGGCATAAATAAAAGAATATCATGGTCTTAAATCTTTCATTTCTTCTTGTATAGGGTAACATGGGGCAGCGAGCCCACTGCGGGTCATGGGCCCATAGCGGGTTTCTCGCTAAGTATGGCAGATATTCGTCCGTGTTCTCTACCGCCGGTCGACAGTTTCACTGGGATGAAGTGTACTGATTTACGTTTTGCTAAGTGTTTGCGTTATTAAGTTATTTCTGAATAACTGTTTTAGTCCAGATATAAATTTTTTTGCTGCTACATGAATTTTTTTTCGATTACTGTAGATGAAGCTTTTGATATTACTGTGAACTATATTTTCAAATTAATATTTATAGGGATAATTTTGAGATCAAGTTTAGACTATTAGCTTTTGAAATAAAATGTTGACACGATATAAATTGAAATGATACCTAGTGCGGCAACGGGCCCACGCGTGTCACGAGGCAAAGCGCCCATGGTGAAGTCTTGTGTTATAAATCATTAGATTTGTCTCAATGACTTTTTCAAACTATGACTAGCTTTTTGAATTACAAATTACACTTCATATTGCACGATTTTTTTATTTGTCGCCTCAAGGCAGCAGGTTTAGTTTCTAGTTATGCGTATTTATGACACCTTATCGAGTTATTGACTCTTGCCCTGCCAAAAGTTGATTTCAGCCAACACCAATGAGCCAAAAGTTGATGAGTTTTTATGGTGTTGGTTGAAAACACGATTAGGTACGAATTCTCTGCACATAATATCTGGATTATGGACGAACCTGGAACGAATTTTTGTTCTGATCAACTAAATATATTTTTTCCAGTTAAGGATAATTTTTTTCATGTCAAGGACGAATTTTTTATCGCAAGGATATATTTTTCAAGTCAAGGATATATATTTTTATGTCAATGAAATATTTTTCTTCACGTCAGTGCTAGATTTTTTAAGCCATGAGTATATTTTTTCAAGATAAGTATATGATTTCTTGAGTTGTTAATGAATGAGTGAATGTCATATTTTTTATTACATTTTTTCATTTGTAACTGTAGAGTGTTATTTTTTCATTTTTAAACGAAAAATATGCATTTGTGGTAAAGGGACCAAGGGTGGGCGCCTTGCCCCAAGCCCTTGGGCCCATTGCCCCAGGGGTGGGGCAATGGGCCCATTTTGACACTTTTTACCAAATAGTGTTTCATTAAAAATTGAATAAACATATAGGCGTCTAATTCACATCATACATTCCTCATTAGTTGTACCTTAAAATAAAACAAAGAACCACCTCGTATCAATTAAAACTCCATCAAAAATTTAGTTTAAAAAAGGGGGGGGCGCGCTGCATCATGTTTCCCCACATAAGTGAGACAGAGAACCTGCAGGACACGCTCGATGATAATTCATCGACTAAATCCGCTGACGAAAAATTCATTCTGATATTTTGAGGTTATTACCTGACGAAATCGAAATAATCATGCACTGACATGGCGATCATTGCGCAAGGCAACCAAAGCCACATTCGCTTATGGTTGGTCAAAGCAGCATTGCTAGTAGCGCATCAGCGTGATTATTAAATCACGCCGATGCGTTTCTTAGGTTCCTCTAGCCGGACAGGAATATTTTGGATCGGGTATAGGCGGATATCTTTTTGTTTACTAGTGATGGGTACATCACCAAGTGTACACAATAACTCGGAAGTTTAAATCAGCCCGTGAATATCACTAAAAATACAAGATGGAATCATTTCACATTTTAATATTCTATGAAATTTTATGAATATGAAGTTCGAAAACATCTCATATGCGAACTAACTTGGAGTAAAACAGGCATACTTTAATTTGTGCGTTTCTGTTTTCGCCGAAACACCGGCGTTTGGAATCATTAGTCATCATAACATGCTTGTAGGTGCTTAGTTCTGTTGATGCAATGTGGAGTTATATTAGAGCTGAATTAATTCGTGATTCCTCTCATTCTAATATTATTTACTCACCAAGAACTAATTTTTTTGACGTGTAAGTATATAATGTGATGCCAATTTTCGTGGAAAGGTTTAATTTCACTTTACACTCATCTTGACTTTATTGATGGCCGCCATGTTGCTGACGCCCTTTTCAGTGTTAATTAACATAAATAAGATTAGGATCACTCTATTCTTGAAACATAATATTGATAATTGTTGTGTAGCGTACCAAATTAATTGGCATACGAAAGTTAATTTCTAATAGTGAGTCTTTTATTGAGTTTGAAACAGGAGAATGCATAATTACATATCTCTTCAGACTATCGTCGAACTTGTGATCTTGACGCCAATTTTAGGCGTCGCCGCCATGACAAAATAAAACGCAAAGACTGTAAGGCTATTGTTAGCTGCTCTGTTTTGAATTTCATCATTACCAATATCATTTAATATTAGACCTAAATTTTATATCATTACCATGATATACCATGCAGTAAGAAAAGCATTTAATAAGGAATTCCATTTCCATTCGGCCAGACCAAGTTTTATTAACACTCGTAAATGGAATCGTGATGACTCCAGTTGTATACTTTTAATAAAAATTTTTGTGGGAACCATATACCTGCTCGAATTGTGATTGTGATAATGTAGGGGCCAAATCTGCCCCTAAATCATGCCCCTACATCTGCCCCCTAATAAAATTCATATATTTAACGTAAAAATAATTAGTTCAAACAGTCCAGAAATACATCATGGTTCGAGGGAAGGCTCATTATTCTGCCTTCCAACCCAATAAAATGTAAATGTAACAGTATCCCTCACTCATTTAATTTCCTCAATTATTCAAGATTTAAACCAAAATCTTATGTATGATAATGCTGGTAAGCCTGGTATCCATGATAATTTGCTCCTCTACTAATACGACTAAAAATTAAACTTGAGGAAGAGTCTAAAAAACTCTCTGCTCTGCTACTATCAGTTCTGTCCATATAGTTACATATATATCCACGTCAAATTTCAACTTGTACTGGGAAATCAATCTTTAATTTTAGTTATTTTGAGAAATACGATTTCAATGCAAGTGTGAACTGAGACAAAATTTGTATGAACTTTTGATTGTGAAACTTGTCTTTAGGTTTTTATTATGATAGTCGCAATTTCCCAAGTCCAAAATAATCTTTTTACCATCAATGGCACTCTTGACTAGGTACTCTTGATTTAGGTACTTGACATTTTCCGGTTGCTCATGGATCTGCAAATATTATTATAATTATATGATAGATCATGCACTATTTCTTATTTCAATATTTCAATAACAATAGCAGTTTTGTTTGACGTTATTATATTTTTTGATAATTATTAAGCAACTAGCATAAAAATGCCAGAAATAGTCTTCGTGCAGTTTACGCACCAGTGTTCTCCCACTGCTGCCATCATATAGTAGAAAATTTACTACAACCCCTAATGTCTATGGCACAGTCTACTGCATGCAGAATGTTTATTGTGATGAACTTTATGCGTGAAACGCCATGCAAACGTGTGCAGGTGATTGGTTTAATATGCTTTTGCTCATATTTCTTGTAGCTAGGCAAGGACCATGCACTACATGCTTCACAGCAAAACTCCCATCAACGGCTTCCAAAAATGAGACCCACTGCTCCTACTTACCACCAGCTGTTCCCACATCTTCCCAGTGCATCGCCCATCGAGGAAGATCTTCTGGGGATCTTGAACAGTTTGCCTATTCAGGTACGTTTTGAGATATATGAATATATACCAGGAGATTGATATTTGTCATAATATGTTCCAATTTATTTTACATGGAATATTTTTGTAATTTAATTTACGTATCCTAACTATATCCTAAAGGAAATAAAAATAGAAAAATGACTAAAACTATGATTAAACGGATAGTAATTGTATTGTATCTGATGCAGGTAAATCTAGTGAAGTAATACGTATGGATTTGAAAGCCGCAGTATTCGATTCGCGATTCATGTAGGTAAATTTCCAAGCTCCGCTAGCTTATTATTGATTAAAAATGTGTTAAATTGATTGAATGATATTTGTACTAGTCTTTTATTTATTTATTACTAAGCACCCTGTATAATAAGTAATCTCAATGTGGACTGGATAGGTAAGGCAATGATATTGCCCCAAATTATAATTCGCATATAAATTAAATCCCTCAAATGCATGTTTCATTAAAAACATTTTTTCTTAATTATAATTGTTTTACATTTCGTTCATTTAATCCCAGAATTATGCATGTACAAAGCTGTCAAATAACCACACTCTGCTTGGGCCGGAGTAACAGAATATCAATTGTCGAGTTAATTGTGAAAAGAGAGTGAATTCATTTCTATTTTGCTTTTAATTTGCCAACTCCTGTGGCTTGAAAGTATTAAGCCCTTAAATCGACTCCGACCTCGATGCCGACACTACGTAGTACTAGCAAGATAACTTTATTGACTTCCTCAGGTGAGAGTACGTTGTTCTCTCAGCGGACACCGGGGCAAATGACTGAATACATTCAGCGCGTTGTGACTTACATTTGAATTATATGAACCTAACTTAGAATTAAATTTGACCTAAAAGGTGGGTAAAAATTGAGTCTTCATCTTAATTCTTCGCTCAAGATTCTTCACGTTGTTCCTTTTTAGTGTGATCGAGAGAAGCTAAGGAACTGCTGCATATTTTGGGACGCGTATCATTAATTACCTTATTTTATGTCTTGCAGGAGCAATCTGGAGACTGGCCGGGAAAAGATGAAGGAAGCGACTAAGTCGACCTTAAATTTTACAACTCCTACGAATGCCTTACTGTAACTCCAAATCGCATAACAAGGTCCTCAAGTTACTTCTTATCACCACTTCATATAGCAGGCGAGCCTGCAGACATTGCAGGCCGTATTGGAAATGCTGCTTTTGATACGCTCGCTGCATGTCCATCGCGGTCAACGTCTGTGGCCCTACTTGTGGATAATGCAGGTTTTGTGGGACGACTTACGTGATAGGTGTCGAAAAAGCTGCCACCTTTTCAGGACCTACCTACCTATAATTAATTTTTATCCCCACCTATATTATAAATGGCTAATGAATTTGATATAGGAGAATACTGTACAATCTACTCTCGTTTCTAGCTCAATTAAAAGATGCTGCATAACAGGTAGTATTTTGATATTATGCAGTGCCAGCTTTCCAGTTAGTCCACCTAATTTGAGAAAATATCGATAGGAATATAAGCTCTCTTCGAGTACGGTGCTATAACGAGGGTATAATAAAAAGTTGATGCCGGCGGCAGCAGCAATATATTTTCATGAATAGCAGGAAATTCTCCATATTTATCTTCAGTTAAAACTAAATTTCAGTCATAACCACGTGATACATCGACTCGCATGGAAATAATACGATGATTTTCATGGGGAATTGCGAGATGAAAGTGTTGACTGCTTGTAGAAATCGACAGATATAAGTGTAATACTGGAAGCGTTTTGACTAGCTCGGTTAACTTAATAATTATAGAGGTTTTACTGTTATAAATCACAAGTTCTTGTGGAGTATGATAGCCGGCATAACCGGGTATTTCTTCGTTCTATGTATATTTAACTGGTTATGAATTCTGTTCGCTATTCCATTTATTTCATAAGAGACTTTTGGGAGCTTATCTAATAAATTATGGTATGTCTTGCTCATTTTATTCAAAAATTGTAATAATTCTCTGTTGGGTATTTTTTTCATTGAGGCTCTCAAGCAGGTTGATGTTACTTGTTTCAAATGTTTTCACGAAATTACGCGAGAGCTAAAGTTTGAGTAGCCATAGTCCTACTACTGTCATTAGGGTTATTATACTCCCGGTAGCACCTAGTCTAAAATATGAACTACCATCTTTCAACTTATTGTTATATGTATTTCTCTTGTGTATACATGGATTGTCCATGATATAGTTTGAATGGAATACTAATTCTTTTAATAAATAATGTATCAAAATCTAGGCCATCTTAGTATATGCATACGAAGCCATGATTTCAGCCTATCGTCCATTCAATTCATAATATTTCAAATGTAAATACATTAGTACACGAGAGAAATGCGAATCTAATTAGGCAGTCGATAGTTCTTAAATGAACCTTTAGGTGCTACAGGCAGCTTTTTTTCAAATTCATTCCGAGATGTGGCCATCGATGGCTCATTGATGCGCCATCGGTGCCCAGAGGCATTCATTGGTGGAAGAAGTGCATTTCTGTTGAGGTGGCCATCGGCAGGTTTTAGGTGGAACAGAGGCCATTCCACCTAAAGCCACCAATAATCATCGATGCGCCACCAATAATTTATATATGGGGCCAGCACCAGCATCGTCATGCGGTGCCTGGAATCTTGCACCAGCGTCGTCATGCGGTGCCCCGACGCCTGCACCAGCGTCGTCATGCGGTGCCCCGACGCCTGCACCAGCGTCGTCATTCGGTGCCCTGACGCCTGCACCAGCGTCGTCATGCGGTGCCCCGACGCCTGCACCAGCGTCGTCATGCGGTGCCTAGACTCTTCATGACTGGCAATATCTTGAGCCATCTTTATTAAGAGCGCGTCTCCAGCTATCGAATTACAAACCACCGAGGACTTCGAAATTATTTTTCGAGTATTTTCAAGTTTTGATTTTTGATCTGTATCCACTATACCCATCTTTGGCACCTATATTACTTCAAAATTCCAAGTTTAGGTGTTGTAAAAATTCCAATCACACTAAAATGAATGAATTGTAATTGTAATTTTATAACATTGTTAAAATGAAATAATGAATGATTTATTGAATATTTGAAACATCTCATTCTGTTATAATATGGCAATATCATTGGCGACTTGCTTTTTGAACTTCCAGCGCCAACAAGAAATTTCGTTGGACTCGTTGAAAAAAAAAAAAACAGAACATTTTCGATAAGAAACATTCTTGTGTCATCAGTCTTATATAAAGAAAGAACTTCTGCCGAATTAAACCAATATATTTATATAAATTTTCACGATCTTGAGACGTTTTAAGTGCGAAACATATTGAGATAGTATATTCGGATCTATATCTGTGTTCCTCGCCGCAACAACATAATTCATGAGTATATGAGTGAAATGGTGTTATACAGGGTGAACCAGAATTAACTGACCCTTTTAATTTGTTAATAAATAAATAACTAAGAACGTTATGAAGTTGAAACTTGTTTTATTTAGAAGAAGAACATTTTATGGTAATATTTATCCTAGTTAAAATATTGTATCCTATTACAATATTTTATCATTGTATTAGTTAAAATATTTATTATGTATTAATAATATGTATTAGTTAAAATATTGTGTGTAATATTGTATCCTAGTTAGTTATTGTATCCTAAAAACTAGGATACAATATTACCATAAAAATGTTCTTCTTTTAAATAAAACAGGTTTCAACTTCATTCTGTTCTTAGTTTTTTATTTATTAACAAATTAAAAGGGTCAGTTATTTCTGGTTCACTCTGTATATTGGTTAATGCAGACCAATATGCGCAGATTAATAAAGTTAATAAACCTGGGGCAACTTAAGCAACTATATTTGCAGTAAAAAACTGGTTAGTACCTTATCCTGTGAATGAAAAGCAATATGATCGGGTTACTTGAACCAAGCTGTGTGGATAAATACTGTGATTAAAGTTGCACAGCGCCGAAGATCTCATCATTTCCCTCATTTTCATCCAGCAACGCATGCCGTGAAGACGCCGTTCGGGAGATTATTGAAGAAGGAACTGAACTGCTGTGCGTTGAGGACGGTCGTTGATACAGAAAGGATAGTGGTTGTTGACTGAGTTATATAATTAAAAGTTATAGCCGGGAGGAGTTTCAGAAACTTCCCGCCCCTGTCCTCAATTGGAAAGTAGTCTTCTAGCAGAGACCCTGCAAGTTCATCCGCCGCCATAACGGGTAGTTCCGCAATCTTGGTTTTGAATTGTTTTCGTGCAGAGCGACGAAACCCACGGCGATCGTCTGTTGTAGTGGTGGTGGTGGTGGTAGCTGTAACTAAATACAAAACAATGTTAACCTTTCGTTCTTCGATGCCTTACCGCAATGAGTTTCGTACAAAAACTTAACCTAACCTGAGGCTCATAACAAGGTTCTGCTGGCGCTTGCCATATTTATTCACAAGGTTCTGCTGGCGCTTGCCATATCAATCAACTTTTTCACAAGATTATGCTGGCGCTTGCGACATCGTATTGCAGTTCACTAATTAATTATTGTGAGGACTGTTCTTTCATGAATCGCTCTGTTGCCTTTGAATAGTATTTAATTTGCTCTAGAACTCACGTGGGAAACACGTCTGAGTGGAGGTCGAGAAGGCGAGTGAAAGTGATGTTTTCGTTGCCTTAAGTCCGACCAGGAACCGTCCCTCTGAGCAAATACGGTGAGAAAAATCTTGAATTTCCATACAGCTTTCAGTAAACTTTTGGCTGCATTAGATATATATTTGTATGGATTTAAGAGCGAGTAATTAATTTCTCTTTACTTCAATTCCAAAATTTTCACAAATTTCAATTTCTTAAACTGTAGAGGTCACACTTACAAGTATATTGTACGTGCGTTCATTGTTCAACCATGAACCCGTATTACCTTGTATTTGTTCGACTTCAGGTTGGAGGTCGTCGGCAGCCATGCCTGCCACTGCCAACAGCAGCAGTGTGAGTGCTGGTACGAGATTCTGTAAAAGGTTAGTAACAGCAAATCTTACAGCTTTTTTCCTGTACACTTTGTGTGGTGTTTAAAGCGAAATTACATTCAATGGTCTCGAAAATTATGAAATAATATTTTCTGAATGATCGGACAATTTTTTTGGCACGTGTAATATAAAATTTTTTAGCCATAGGAAAACTATTCCGAATAATATAATTATTTGCACACTTTTTGGCACGGGAATATAAAATTTTTTAGCCACAGGAAAACTATTCCAATTAATATAATTATTTGCACACGTAAGAAGATTTTTTTGTCTCGGGAATCATTCGAGAGCATAAAGATTTTTAATGCTGGAGCTAATTGAATTATAATCAGCGGCCAAAATTCGTTGGTGTTTCATATTTTTGTTAGATAAATTAAAAATATTATTTATAACATAAATAATACCCATCAAATTAACTATGGTCGTTAAATCCCTAAATTGACCTTTACTGACTAAAGGCAACTTCTACGGCAGCATTAATTTATTTCCCGCTTTTCGTCTAACTATTTCATCACAGTAGGATTGGGCGTTACGAGATGTCAAAAACTTAAATACTTCTATTATATTCTCCATCTTATACGCCCTACCGTAAACAGTTTCTGCAAACAAATGAAATTGCTAAAATAAAGAAAAAAACGTAGAAAGATGATACATTTTTACTGTTCGCCACTATTCCGAAAAAAAATATTTAAAGCTTAATTGTGAAACATTCGAGATAATGGACAAGTCCCGGAATATATATATATATATATATATATATATATATTTTCAGGATCGAATTATTTAACAGAAAATATATACTCGCCTCGAATTTACGTTGCGTCTTATTTTAAATTATTTAACATGAAATATATACTCGACTTGAATTTACGTTGCGTCTTATCTTAAATTATTTAACATGAAATATATACTCGACTTGAATTTACGTTGCGTCTTATTTTATATTATTTAACAGGAAATATATACTCGCCTTGAATTTACGTTGCGTTGTATTTTAAATGATTTAACATAAAATATATACTCGCCATTGCAAGATTCAAGCAGAGTTTGGCGGCCACCAGCGATGGATCCTCGGCGATTACTGAAGCTCCGGGTACTGAATATATCGGAAAATTTAAGCGTATGTTTTTATATACGGTGCTTGCGGAAGCAACCCTACATTTATACGGACCAGGTCTGCTTCCAGTTTTTAAATAAATTTTTAATTTTCCTTGACAATGCGGTACATTTTTCCCCATACTTTGCTAGTTGCTGACGTGGAGAAAGAATTGGATTAGCAATAGTTACTGATTTTTTTAATAGGCGCTTGATACAGATTTTGTTTGGTTTCTTCCTGACTGAAATTATGTTGATAATAAGGAGTATGAAGATAAATAATATAATTAATTGATAATATTTGTGGAAATACTCTTAATTTTCACACTATAAAAAGAAAAATTATTTTAAAATATTACAACTGGAGGTAATAGTCAGAATTTCATTCAAGTTGACAGTTTTGGTCAAAATGTATATGTTTTCAACCGGACATTCGGCTAAAACTTGCATAATAGCTGAAGAAAAGAAAGAAATAGCAATGTATCACAAAATTGAATCATATTATGAAA
Organism: Hyalella azteca; assembly: GCF_000764305.2. Taxonomy (NCBI): domain Eukaryota; kingdom Metazoa; phylum Arthropoda; class Malacostraca; order Amphipoda; family Hyalellidae; genus Hyalella; species Hyalella azteca. The sequence goes on from NW_025940131.1 coordinate 34,885, forward strand.
CTGTCTGGCCAGTGTAGAGAATAAATAAGCTCGTCCTGCTCATAATTGTCGGTTGAAATGTATTATCAAAAGGTTTGAAGACGGGCAATGACTGTGAAATAAAATGATATGATATGAAATATCGCAGCATATCACCTATCATATCATATCATATCATGTTATATTATATTATATTATATAATATTATATTATATTATATTGTATTATATTATATTATATTATATTATATTATATTATATTATATTATATTATATTATATTATATTATATTATATTATATTATATTATTTTATATTATATATCATATCGTATCGCATCGCATCGAGAAGCATCCGCATCGTATACGATACGATCGTATCACATCATAATCATTTTCATCATATCATCATTTGGTGTTATCATTTGGGAAATTTCGAGAATCAATTTATTTTGACGTCCTATTTCGGTAATAATATTGACTGGAATTGATGAAATCAATGTGCCTAAAGAGGCGAAGAAGATTAAAACATTAATAAATTATAGTTTGAGGTCAGTAACTAGTATAAATATGTCGGAAAATAGGACGTACTGTTAAGGAAAACAAATAATGAAATGAAAACTTAAAAGCAGTTGTAACCGCTCAAAATGATAGGTTATCCAAGGACTGTAATAAAGCAACCGCAGCAATTCAGCGAATTCAGCGACGGACACTCGCAATGGCGAGTGTATTTCCTATCTAAGAAGTTATATGCGAAAAAAATAAAGTAACATTTTGCAAATTTGCTGTGTTTTAATATGAACACATTTTACATTGAATTTAAGTATTAATATAAGCATCATAATAAATCTACCTTTTGTTTTAAATCATTTTTGTTTTATTCTTGGTGAACTGGCGATTTAAACAGTTTATTGAAAAAATATGTAATTTTTGCATCTAATGCACAAATTTAGGGCTAAAATTTAATTCCACTCACAAATTTTTCCCAATATCTAGCTCTTTACTCGGCGCCCTATATATATAACGAAAAAATGTATTGCAATTGCATTTCATTCATGATTCAGCGAAAAATAAATGATAGAGAAGAGAAAAACAGTATATGCGAAAAATTTCAGAGAAGGCCCGATACATTTTCAAACTTGGAAAGAAGGAGTTTAAAATGATCGAAAAATTCCCCGAGATTTAGTATTAGTAAATATTTTCGCGTGTGAGAGAACAGCTTTATGGCTTTACTGGATGATCAGTAATTACTGGTTACTAAATTACATAATTAGATACTGGTAATTGAGAAGGACATCCACATGCCAGAACTCAATAATAGTTAATAGCAATACAATTTTAATAAGTCTGTATTGGTTGGTTTCAAGCAATGTTTTTCATTATCTAGATCTAAAATAATAAATAATTAATATAACACAACTAAGTAGGGTAACATGGGGCAGCGAGCCCAATGCGGGTCATGAGCCCATAGCGGGTTAAGTATGGCAGATATTGGTCCGTGTTCTCTACCGCCGGTCGACAGTTTCACTGGGATGAAGTGTACGGATTTATGTTTTGCTGTGTGTATGCGTTATTAAGTTATTTGAGAATAACTGTTTTAGCCAAGATAAAATTTTTTTGCTGCTAAATAAAACTGTTTTTGGTTACTGTAGATGAAGCTTTTGAAATTACTGTGAATTATATTTTAAAAAGTAATATAAATAGGGATAATTTTGAGAGCAACTTTAGACTATTAGCTTTTAAATTAAAATGTTGACACGATATAAATTGAAATGATACCTAGTGGGGCAAAGCACCCATGCTGAAGTCTTGTGTTATACATCATTAGATTTGTCTCAATGACCTTTTCAAAACTATTACTAGCTTTTTGAATTACAAATTACACTTCACATTGCATGATTTTTTAATTTGCCGCCTTAAGGCAGCAGGTTTAGTTTCTAGTTATGCGTATTTATGACGCCTTTTCGAGTTATTGACTCTTGCCTTGCCAAAAGTTAATTTCAGTTAATTAAAAGTTAATTCAATTCAATTAATTAATTTCAACACAAATGTCAAAAGTTGATGAGTTTTCATGGTGTTGGCTGAAATCACGATTAGGTACGAATTCTCTGCACATAATATCTGGACTATGGAAGAAACTGGAACGAAGTTTTTTCTGATTAGGTATATATATTTTTTCTAGTCAAGGATACATTTTTTCATGTCAAGGACAAATTTTTTATCGCAAGGATATATTTTTCAAGTCAAGGATATATATTTTAATGTCAACGAAATATTTTTCTTCACGTTAGTGATAGATTTTTTAAGCCAAGAGCATATTTTTCAAGTTAAGAATATGATTATTTGAGTTGTTAATAAATGAATTAATGTCATATTTTTTATTACATTTTTTATTTTAACTGTAAAGTGTTGCTTTATCATTTTTAAACAAAAAATATGCAATTGTGGTAAAGGGACCAAGGGTGGGCGCCTTGCCCCAAGCCCATGGGCCCATTGCCCCAGGGGTGGGGCAATGGGCCCATTTTGACACTTTTTACAAAATAGTGTTTCATTAAAAATTAAATAACTCTATAGGCGTCTAATTCACATCATAAATTCCTCATTAGTTGTACCTTTAAACAAAACAAAGAACCACCTCGTAGCAATTGAAATTTCATCAAAATTTTAGTTTAAAAAAGTGGGGGGCGCGCTGCCCCATGTTGCTCTAACTAAAACGCATTTAGTAACAATTTAACTTAGTAACAATTTTTGATGTCGTGTTCAAAATCTGATACAAAAAAATCTTTATGCTCTGTAACAACAAACAACTAAATCTCTGGGTTCATAAATTTAGGTAAACCAAAAATTAAATAATTTGCAATATGAATTCCGCAGCCTGAAAAAAGTATGCGTGTAAGGAATCATAACATTTCACAGAGATGATTATTTTCTGATTTTCGCGGGTATTGAATCTTATTTAACAGTAATAGCCACACAAATTGAAATTATGCAGGACAAAAGCTGTTACACTTGCACTTTCTATCCGTTCACAGAATCTCCTAACACCACACACACTGTTGCTGTGGCAAGCATAGATGCCGACGATCTCCAACCTGAAGTGAACAAATACGACAAGGTATAATACGGGATTGTGGTTGATTACAGGTACAAAATAGTCGGTTGTGAATCAAGGAACACGAAGAGGTAATACGGGATTGTGGTTGATTGCAGGTACAATATCGTCGGTGGTGGGTCCCAAGAAACACGAGGAGGCAATACGGGATATGGTTGACCGTATATGGTAAAGATACCGTATGGTAATACAGTCTATTGAAACGCCTTTTTGCGTTACACGACTTTTAATTTGATTGAAAGATCACCCATGTAAGTCTAACAATTGAAAAAGACTTCAAGTTTTCATATTAACTTTACCCCCATAATTTTTCATCTCAAGGACTGAAGGAGTTTTGAACTCGTTACCATTTTAGATCGCACGTCCCTGGACACGATAAGAAGTTAAATTAAATATCAATGTTAAATGTAAAATTGAACCTAATTTCCTTCGACAACCATTACCCAAATTTAGAAAAATACCTCCACCAATTTCTAAAAATTCTTTATTACAACCACCCGACGTGTAATTGTAAGTTGTATAGCAGAAATACATGATCTACTCGCCGTATTTGTTCAGAGGGGCACTTAATTCCCGTTTGGACGAGACAAGGCAACGAGAACGTCGATCGCTCTCGCTCGTCTTAACGATCTCCACTCACTGGTGTTGCAGTGACTTCTGAGTCAAGTTTTGAATTTTTCGAAGGTATTAACTGAAAGACCCATGAAATAGCATATTTTACTACCACTAATGAGCCGCTGAACCTTGTCGCAAGCGCCAGCAAAACCTTATTGAAAATAGTACATTAATTTACGTTGGTTCGGAAATGTTAATTGTTGATGAACCCTCATATGAGTTAATGGGTGATGCGTTAATGGGCGATGCGTTAATGGGTGATGCGTTAATGGGTGATGCGTTAATAGGTGATGCAGCAATGGTTGGTAAATGGGTGATGCGTTAATGGGTGATGCGTTAATGGGTGATGCGTTAATGGGTGATGCGTTAATGGGTGATGCGTTAATGGATGGTGCGTTAATGGTTGATGCGTTTATGGGTGATGAGTAAATGAGTGATGCGATAATGGGTGATTATCGCGTGGGTGATGCGATCAACGCATCACCCACTAACGCATCACTCATTAACTCATCACTCATAGTGGCCCTCATATGAGTTAATGAGTGATGCGTTAATGGATGATGGTGATAGTGGCCCTCATATGAGCTAATGGATGATGCGGTAATGGGTGATAGTGGCCCTCATATGAGTTAATGGCTGCTGAGCATGATGACCTCTTGCCTTCATGTACACCAGCATCATTCAACCGTTTAATTTTGAATTTAATTTCAATTTAGTGACGTGGCATTTGCACTGTACTATTCCTTTAATTTATATTTATTTTTATTGTATTTATTACAATGCTACCCACGCACACATTTAGATCGTATTTATTACCTGCAAATCACTAAGGAACTTATTCATAACAGTTATATCCAGGGCAACCTAGGGGAACATGCTTTATTGAGAGTTGGTTGCATTGGTTGCTAGAAAAAAAGGCTCAGGATATAACTGTTATAAATAAGTTCCTTAGTGATTATATAATAGTTCTATAACAGTTATATCCAGGGCAACCTAGGGGAACATGCTTTATTGAGTTGGTTGCATTGGTTGCTAGAAAAAAAGGCTCCAAGGAGAAATACGTGCAATAAAGCATGTTCCCCTAGGTTGCCCTGGATATAACTGTTATAAATAAGTTCCTTAGTGATTAAATTATCGGGCCTTTCAGCTGCCGCATCAGCTGAGGCACCGCATATAGGCCTATAGTGATCGTTCTTTAGTGCATTGCGTTGTTTAACTGTTGATTCTCCAACCACTAATTTAAAAAGGGCACTTGTAGACGTTCAAGTTCAATAACTTTATTCACGAAGTAGGTTAACACAATTAATCACAAATCGGTACAACCGGATTTCATTTAGGACTATATCTTATTGATTAAACAGTTCGGACACTTAACACGTAAAAGGCTAGCACATCAGGATGCTATAGTAATCACTGTATTCGGCGCCACGAGTCTCTTTCAACTGACTCTCCGGCTGTCCTTCCAACAACCTACAGTTTCCGTTTTCTAATTTTACAACACAAAACAAGTCCAGATATTTAAGCTTAATGAAGCATGTGGAAAATGCTTTTTCCAACATTGCTCCCCTCCAAGTGTCGGATACGACACTTAACAATAAATACAGAACATGATATGACATTAAATTTTACGCAATGTATCTGACTATTAATTTATTATTTAAATTTATAATATATACAGATCATACGACAAGCAGTTAATATTTTACATGTATGCCAACATTACAGTCTACGTTACATAGACGCGTATTTTCTATGAGCATCCTTATTTAGACATTCAAAAGTCGAACACTATTGCAAAGATAAAGATAATACATTTTCCGGTCTATTCAAGTTTGCTACTCTTCGGTCTAATTCATTCAACAGCGGTTACTAAAGATAGTCTCTGTACAAAAAGTATATTAGAGGCATTGTCATATATAATTTCACACGTTAAATATTAGCTTATTAATTCGATTGCTGACGTTTACGATACTCTAAAGTTTGCTTTTGAACGTTTGGTAACTCTGGAACAGCACCTCTTGAACGCAAGGCTCTAATTGGCGTAGATGGCTGCAGACCTGGTAGTTAGTGAGTATGTCGGACGCTTCACTGCGCCACAGCATCCGAGACCCCTGTCGCACTACCTGTACTCATCCTACGCAATGTCTCGAACCGTATTTCTCGACTTCGTCGCCTCCTCTCCGCTATAAATCTCCTTGATTCTCCCATTAAATCCTTTAACTCTCTCAAAGCTGTACACGCCGGCGCAACGGGTGTGTCGGTTGCTCTTGGTCGAACCTGGTTGTTCATCGTCGTTTCATCTTCAGGCTCGGCTGTCACTGCATTTACTATCTCAGCCTGAGCTACATCACGGTCCTGTACGTTCTCAGTTAACTTATCTGTGCTTATATTTCTCATGATACCTGCACTACTGCTTATTGATATGTTACCCTGTTGAGCAGCTTCATTACCCAATTCTGTATTCAAACCACAGCTAATGCGTACCTCTCTACCGCTACCACTACAGTCATTATTTCCACTACTTTCAACGTGAACGGATGCAACTGCTTCAACTAACTCATCTATTAACTCTGCTTGGCGTCCGGACAAATTTTCCAATGTTTGCAGTGTATTGATGACCGATTCGTTCTCTATAATGTTAGGGAAATAAAATTTAGTATTTTATAATTTTGTATTTTTGTAATTTTAGTTTTCAGTTAAGAAATGCGGAAGTTAGATTTGTAGGTTATAGTCCGTCCTAGTCAGTCCCGCATTTGAACCCACAGTGTCAAGGTGTGTTATAACTTGGTTATTTGTTTGTTCCTGTGTTTTGCACTTTGTGCTTATTCCGAGATGTTCTTTATTCTGTTATATTCTGTAAAGTTAGATTAATTTATTCATGAGAAGGTTTATTCATACTTTGTCTTTTGTTCGTGTATATGTTAGTTCAGGTTATTTATTCTTTGTTCTTTTTCCTTTAGGAGAGTTTTGGAACTACAGATTTCAAGAGAGTGGTTTCGGAAGTGTCTTTCATTGCAAGCCTTTGTTGGGGTCCACGTTAAAGTACTATAAGTACGGCTGGCCGAACCTGGGTGACCCCAGCATAATTGGTGCCGTGATACTCCAGCTTCATGTTTGCGTGACTCCCTTACCTTGCCAGCTCTCCTTGACGTTCCAACTGTGGTGTTCATTTTTCTAGAGCCTTTAATTTCACACGAACTGTTTAACGAGCTTTTCATGATGAATCTTGATGAACAAGAACAGCGTGACGAACAGGAACATATTTCCAACAGTCTTGAACTTGTGCTTAGATTTTTAACCAACTTACGGGATCGTGAGGAACAGTTACCGTCCCAGTTTCGTGCCCGTGTTGACGTCTTCAAGAGTAACTGATCTGACTTCTTTGTATCGAGTAGCAGCGCAGCTAATGCAGAAGTTAGCAACAGAGCAAGTGGAGCTATTCCCAAGCTAAAGCCATTACCTGCAGCTGCCGCAGCTTCCTCGGATTCAGACGAAGACGTAAGCCAGCACAACGACGGAACGCGAAGTTCCTCGTCAGATGAAGATGTGACGCCCCACGTGCCAACTGCGTCACCAGCGAAGGTCGACTTTCCCGACATGAAAATCTTGGCCACTCTTCTCGAGAAACTGGACACTCGGAAAGCTCCAACCCTGGAGAAGTATTGCGACGAGTCTGGTGACGACTTGCGGGCCTACCTGCAGAAATTCGAGCAATACTGCGCACTGAATTTCAAAGGTAGTAAGGACACCTGGACTGGCGAGCTGGAAAAACACCTCTCAGGACGAATAGTCCAAGCTTTCACTGCCCTGAAAGATACAAACGATACCTAGAGCGACATGAAAAAGAAGATTCTACAGTGGTACTATGAGATGAAAGACGTCAGGAAAGAACAGCGCAGGCTTTCGTTCAGGAATTCCACCCACGACGGTCGCGAAGGCATGCACCTGTACAGCGCCAGACTGGAAAAGGCGTTCAAGCGAGCATACCTACACCGGCGAGTGACTGACAGCCGCACTCTTCGTGAAAAATTCCGCGCCACGGTACCAAGGAACTTCAGAAAGCTGCTCAACAGCCAGATCATATCTCTGAAGATCAAGGATCAGCCCATCACGTGGAGCATCATCCAGAAGTGCGCAAGATGTGAAACCCTGAATTATTTTGGAAGGCATGAATGGCATTCAATACCTCGTGAATGATCACAATAATTCTGAATATCAGGTAGAATATATAAGCTTGTTGTGCTGATGATGACCAGCGCTCTTTAAGCGCGAAAGTCCTAACTGTAGCAAATACGTAAAACTCCGCTGAAAGACTGAGCTGTATAACAGTAAATTACTGTTTTGAAAACAATATTCAGTTAAAGAAAGGCATTATTAATAAAATGGTGCAATGTTTGCAGCATTGAGAGGGATTTGTGTGATGCCGAAAGGCTTATACGTCATGCGTTTAGTCGTCCTACCTGGACTACTTAGACTCGACTTATTTAAATTCGAAAGGTAACTTCTAGAATAGTAGACAAATTCCAGACGTACGAGATTATGGATAGGTATATTTATGAGCTGATAATATAGTCGCGGCAACTCTTGGAAGCAAAACCTTTATTATGACCAGCAGAAAATTTGTTTTGAGTCAAACAGGAGGGAAAAAAAACATTTTGAATATAACGGAACAGCGGAGAAGTTAATAAATTATAATATTTCTGCAGCATTTCTTGTGATTAAAATGAAAAATATTCTATTGCTGATAGGAGATTGCTTCGCACGAGGCTAATCGTGTAAACGTGCGCCGATGTCAGGAAAAATATTGCGTTAAGCAGAAAATTTCGCTACATTTGATACCCTATCGAAACTTTTATTCCTGTCAGCCGCTGGCACAAGGACGCCCCAAATTCTTGTTACGGTGTAAATTAGAAGCTCTATGTCCGCTTTAGGTTCCGGTTGCCGGAGCGAAATAAGCGCCGAAATGGAATCTTGTGAAATTACCCGTCGAGCTTGGGGCGATCGTGGGGCGCGCGTATTTGGTACCCTATACGTTCGGGACAGACACGGCCGAATCTGAAAAATGCTTTGAAAAATGCCCCCTCCCTTCCCCCCTTATGGGGGGAAGGGAGGGGGCATTTCAATCTCTGTACGTTATATATTTGTGCGGTACCTATATATAGTACTACTCGCTTAGTTTTAAGATCAGAGCACAGTCTATCAGAGGCTCAATTTCATGCAAAGACGTTTACAGAATAACATGCTCGTGTCGACATGCCCAAAGTTGAAAATTTCTCTCGCAGCCAAAATCTTGAAGGCCATGGGCCTATTTCTTCAACGCCGACACTTCTATTCTATTCTAACACACAAATGCGTAGTCAAGATGAATGTCGCCTGCCGACGAGAACTTGAAAAGTACCTATTGCAACGAACTGATCAAATAACTACTGATGTAGAGCATATTCCGCAAGCTGAAATCTTCTATTATTGTCGAAAGAAGAACTTGCATCGTATAAAAACTGTGTTTCGAAAGAAGTGATCTCCAAACAATTCGAAATCAAGGACTTCCACGAGCACTCAAAATATTCATTTTCGTTCTGTTCAATGTCTACAAGTGCAATGGTATTCACCATCAAATTGTTTAAAGCTCTCTGAAGGAAACAAAACTATAGCCAATAGCTTTTCGATAAGCATTGAGCATTCTTCAATACGTACTGATTCACGGTTAGTTCTAAACTGGCGCCTGACTTGCTGGCTGCTGCAACGGCTAATGCACTGTCCGGATGGGGGGTGCGGGAGGTAGACCCCCACATACCCCCGCATGGCGGGAACTTCTAAGCACGCTCGCGTTAAAAACTCATGCCAGCTACTGAGCAGGGTAAGCCAATGTTGGCCTGACCAGCCACTGATTTCGTGTGTCATTTGACCCTTATATTTTTTTCCACGAAACTACTCAAAATAGCTCCTATTTGGCGGCTGAATAGAAGAGGCGGCCATTTCGCATCTGATTCATCTCTAATCCGAGAGTCGCAACCGAAATCGGAAGGATAGCCGCGCGTAAATTTTGACAGGGTATGACCAGGAAGAAATTTTCTCGTCTCGTACTCTACCTGATCCTTTTTCGTCGCAGTCGCGTCCACTAGACTCATTATTTCACACTTTCCTTAACCTAAACGCTTGTGATGCCTTCCATTTTCTCCATTCCTCTTCCTGTTTTTATCAATACAGCGATAGAAAAATTTAATTTGTCACCATATAGACTTTCTAAATATAAAATTTTGAGTAAAATGCTTCAAACTTGAATTTAATACCAATTAAGAGTATTTCTTATGATGAGCCAGAACTTTGAAATTGTATTCAAATTTAGTCGCATGCGCTTGAAGTATTCTGAGAAATTAGAGTTAGATGCTAATTATTATGCCACCATCAGGATATAGCCGGCAATATAATTTAATAGAATATATTCCAGATGTTAATGGTGGCGTTTTCATCAAATTCTAAAAATTTTATGATTGATCCCATTGATCCTTTTTAGATCCCGTTGATACCTTTAAAAGTATGGCCCATGTATTAATTCTTCTACTTTTAAGGTTCGTAAAATGAGGGAGTGGACCATCCCCAACTCCCCCACCGGCAGGAGTTTCGAGGCCTTCGAGCCCACGCCGGGATGCATCTCTGTCGCCGTGACTCCCGTGAGAAGAGAAATACTTCCTTGCTAAAGCTTATGACAATGTGTTAAGACGTGTCCTCCCATGGCAAAATTCGTATTTGACTTTATAAAAAATATAACTCAGTACTCATTGCAGTGACTGACAGAGAGCGCATTTTCTCGTCGACGAAAACGACGAGACCGTCGAAAGTTACGGACAGACGGACGGACGGACGGACGGACGGACGGACATGACGAGCACAATATGGCATTTTTTCCATAAATAAAATATTCCACAAATAAAATATTCCTGATTTATATTCCATAAAAGGAATATAAATCAGTGAATATATCACATAAGAATTACTTAGTATCGTTTGAGAACCGAGAATTTATTGAACCGCTAAAACTATCGTAAAGTCGGCGGTGGTTGGCGGTGGCGGTGGTTGGCGGTGGTTGGTTGGCGGTGATTGGCGGTGGTTGGCGGTGGTTGGCGGTGGTTGGCGGTGGTTGGCGGTGGTTG
>NW_025940131.1:46366-76963 GCF_000764305.2 Hyalella azteca
TTTAATGCAGGTTTCATTGAAGACCAGAGAGTATTTCTTATTGACAATTTTCTTATTGTTTTTCTCTATTCGGCGAATTAGGCTCTTGATAGGAAGTGAAAATTCAAATATCAGGTTTCCAAGGGACATTTTATTATAATTTTACCACGTTTCGAATGCAACTTCATTCATTATCAAGTATATGAAGAGTTTCGCAACAACTGAATTTGAAATTTTGAAATGACATTAGTACAAACATAGGTATTATGGATACAGATTGGAATCAAAGCTTAAATTACGAGAACAGTTTCAACGTCCTGACATATCCGGTAGTTTGTAAATTAATAGCTGGAGACTCGTGCTAGATGATGAGAGCCTCAGCTATCGCCAGTCTTGTGGCGTCTGGGCATCTCATGATGATTCTGGTGTGGGTCTCCAACGTCGCGCGAGTGAGTGTCTCATTATGAAGTGGTGTGGGTCTCCAACGTCGCGCGAGTGAGTGTCTCATTATGAGCCTCTCTCATGTGGTTCTTCGGTCCTCCGGTCTGGAGGTGGCATGTTAGGCGGCGGCTCAAAGTCGTGCTGGTCAAACCAATGTAATTTACGTTCTGGAGAAGTCTACAACCTTCTTTGTGGCAGGAATATTTGTAAATAACATTAGTTTGCTGTAATGGGCCCGACTTTTTGCACGGATTATTTTTCATTATTAAATTCTTAATTTTCATATTTTTATAGTAAATCAGGAGTTTGATTCGGTTGGCTGTGGTCGTGCTTTTGATGTTATTCAGCACGATTGATTTGAGGACTCTTTCGTCAGTCTTGTGGCATTCAGTCATCTGATTTTGGTAATAAATTGTTATAATAGTTTCGTCTGATGTTGGTTCATTTTCCGTTTGGTTTTGTCGTGCTCGATAGTTTGAGATTTCGTTGTCGATAGTTTTATTCGCATAGCCGTTGTGTACCAGAATTTGCTTACAGCTAGGTCTGGAGTTCAGTTCTCAAGTCATTGGCCGATGTACAGGTTTTAAATGCTCTGTGTATTAAGGCGCGAATAGTGCTGGTTTTGTATCTCTGGAAACATTCACTTGCTTCGTTCAGTACTCTTCCGACATCAGTAGGTTTTCGGTAAACTTTAGTGACAAACATTGCATCTTCTACTTGCACAAGTATATCGAGGAAGGGGTCCGACAATACTCGGTTTTCTAGTTCGCACATGTAGAATTCAGCAAAGGTTGGACCCAGAGGGCTGACCATGGCAACATCGTTGATTTGATGGTAAATTTAATGCTAGCTTCGCTTGACGTCACCAACCTCTTTACCAACGTTCCTACAGAAGAAACTTTGGAAATAATTGCTAACCATGTTTATTCAAATGAAAATTTACCGGCTCCATCAATCCCTAAAAAGGTCCTACTTGATCTCCTCCGCATCTGTACTCCGCAGGACACAACAAATGTGATACATTAAGTTAAACACATGTGATCTTAACACACACTTAAATTTATGCTTAACGTGGACCACACACACAATTATTTAACTGTAAGTAACCATGCCAACATGTCAGTAACATGATAATATTGCGGTATTTTTCTTCCATTTCTATGAAAGCAAATACAGATATTTGATTCATTTACCATACTAACCAAAAATGATACGTTTTAAATTTTAATACGATATTTTGAGATTCCAGACTCTAGAGTCAAACAATGCAACTCAATTCAAGTTGCATCCCAATCACACACAAGGATTTTAAAATATAATATGCAAGTCATGTACATTTGAGTTTTATGACCATCGAACTATGGTTATGGTCAGTAGACCATAAATATGAATTGGAGTTGAAGCCAGACAAGGAATTCAAGGCTTAAGTTTATATTGCATTTGCTAACTAAAGATATAGCAGACTGCCACAGACAAAGCTAATCTACAAAACACTGCTCATACCTCCAATTTGTGTAGTCTGAGCTGCTGGTGAGCAGCCTTATAAGCCTCTTGTGTGGTGGGGAGAAGCGTGTTCAGGGATCGCAATAGTTATACTCATGCCACTTGCTCCTGTAGTGAGCAATTACTTCAGTCCTAGTGTCAAAGGTGGCATTGCATTTATGGCAGGTAACATCCTTGGCACAAGTTAATTCGGTAAAATATCTGCCATTCAATGCATAGAAACACATGTAAACATAAGCTGGTCAAATTCATCAAATAACATGGACAATGCTGATGATCTGATATTGATGATCTGATATTGATGATCATCTGTGCATGAGTAACTTATGCGCCTGCCAACCTAGCCACCTCCCTGCAGCATATCAGCTGTACAGTCACCCGCTGGCACTCTCCCGACCTGTGGGGCGAGAACCTGGACTTGGTGTCGCAAATCTTGTTCCCTTCCAGCGCCCAGAGGTTGGGTGATAGAACCATTAATAAATGAATTACCTGATGATACTAATTATTTAAACTTCTATTCATCCTTTTCCTCATTGAAATATTTTAGATATCCCGATCAAACATGCATCTATTCCGTCGTATTTCTCAATCACGGAGGCAAATCATTTGGCTGGAGTATTTTCATATCTTTCAATTTCAAAACCTAGTATTAAGGCCACTCTAATTCAACTCATGTGTCCACTTTCCTGACTCCGTGCACCTGACTCCGTGCACCTGACTCTGTGCACCTGACTCCGTGCACCTGACTCCGTGCACCTGACTCCGTGCACCTGACTCCGTGCACCTGACTCCCTGCACCTGACTCCGTGCACCTGACTCCGTGCACCTGACTCCGTGCACCTGACTCCGTGCACCTGTGTCAGCTGGCAGAGAAGGTCTACATGTCTGACCCTCATCGGCTTGTGGGCAACAACGTCACTCAATGATTATAAAATGTTGCGAGTAAGCAGCATATTCCTACATACTCGTATTAGGTGGCATTATTTCGGTTCATGTGATAGATTTGATGCAGCTGATAAAATTTAAAAAGGATAATTTCAATGCGTAAACGTTATCACTCCAGTTCTAGCAACTAAAAGCCGAATAGGATGGCTTTTGTCATAGGAAATAATTATAGCTTAAAAAATTTTGGTTCCAAAATCCAGAGGTAATAAATTAACAACACTACGTTCAATTCATGACAGTATAGGTACATAATATATTTTTACTGCAAAGGGAATAATTTTACGGAACTATACCCAACATACGGAATTATCTCTAATCCTATGGGAATATATTTTTGACACTTTTTCGTCTCAATTTACAAACCGACCAGCTACAAAAATTGTTACACACATTCTTTAATCGCAAGAATTATTTTCTCTGCATAGGCTTTAATAAGCCCATCCCATTGTTACTATAGTCAACTTGTAGCATCATTTCGAGCTTCAAGTTGTCAAGACACGAAGAAATCCTGGGCATGCCATTTAATGCTTCGCTTTCTGACAAAAATGAGTTGCTTGTTGAAGTCATAATTTTAGATGTGTGCATGCTAATTAATCTAGTCTGATTAATATTTGCGGACATTTATGTCTTACTCATGCAATATACAAATAAATGTTGCTTTCAACAGAGCCCATTCCGCGATCATTATACTAACGGATACAACATGTTCTCGAATTCTTCATATACGTTTAATAAATGTCCATTGAAGTGAGAGAAATGGGATACGTTCAAGATTTGTGACTTGAATTTTCAGATCTTGTTAAGAAAACGCATCCTAGTATATTCTTGCTGATAAAACGCAATGTATTTTTTACATTGAATTGTAATTCTTATTGTTTAAATAAACCTAATTTGTTTGTACTGTTCATTCAATTAACCTTGTTAACAATACGCACCTCAGTAATGTTCTTGTTAGGAATACGCACCCCAGTAACGTCTGGGGCGCTTATTCTTAGCAAGATCCAAAATACTATTAGATGTTTGCCACAAACATTGAGAGGTAGATTTAGTTGTCAAGTCCATCTCATATACAAAGCGATCGATAGGGAACTCGGTCTAAATGATCTGTATAATTAATCACGTCCACAGCCACGCATCGTTGACGTCACAAGTTTGTTGTCGCTTATATTAATGACACAGCATTATTCACGAATTACAATAATTACTTAATTACAGTACGATTCATCGTCATGCATAATTTGAATAATGATTGGAATGTAGTACAATTTTGTACCTTTAAATTATAGGTATTTGGATTCTACCACCTGTCTGATCTAATTTTTATCTCTGAATAAGCATAGTAAGTATCAAATAAGCATAGTCAGTATTAAATAAGCATAGTCATTATCAAATAAGCGTAGTCAGTATTAAATAAGCATAGTCAGTATTAAATAAGCATTAGTAAGTATCAAATAAAAAATATAAAAAAAACTTTTAAAAACCACGTTTTCTCAACGGACAAAAAAGAAAAACATTTACTCTTACATAACATTACACAACATTTTACATAACTTAAATGTTATGTAGGAGTAAATGTTTGTCTTTTTTGTCCGTTAAGAAAACGTGGTTTTTAAAAGTTTTTTTTATGTTTTATTTCACTATTTTTAGTTTTATAAAAACCAGAAAAACGTGGTTGTTAAAAATATTTTTATATTTATTTATTTTCTACTTTTTAGTTAGCAATTTTAGCAATTCAAATCAATTTCCAGGGTTGGCAAGTGTGGATGTTCGAGAAAAAACTCAATTCCAAACCGTGAATTTTCAGTGTTTTTTTTTACTTTTTAATTAAAAAAAAGTTTTTTTAATTATTATTTCTGATGATCAAATCTTTAATTGTTAGGCAGCATAAACATGCATGCCAAATTTCAACTTACTAGGATATTTAGAAGTGCTCTAAATTAATGTTTGAATTTTTGATGACAGACACACACGAAACGAAGTCAAGAAAAACGTGGTAATAAGCATAGTCAGTATCAAATAAGCATAGTCAGTATTAAATAATCATAGTCAGAATCAATTCCCTCGCAGTAGCGAAGGTCAACAGCTGTTCAGTGCCGTGTGTGTTCGTATGAGCTGTCGCCTATATGATCGACCTGCAGCATATGATCGACCCTATTATGATCGACCTGCAGCAGAGACGTGACCATGACAACACGTCGCTGCATGACGACGCCTGTTTGTTGTCACCTGACGACGCTTTACTGACTTTACTACAATGTATCATGACGTGTGAGATAAACTTGCCCCCAGTGAATGTCAGAGCTCGTAAAGTTGCACTATGGTTTTAGTTTTGTGTCATCTGAATATAAGGTTGATTATAAACCTTTAATAATATACCTCATCTGCATGTAAGGTTGATTATACCTCATATAATATACCTCATCAGTATATAAGGTTGCTTCAAATGAATAGTATTCCTAATGCAAGCTTCTGCTGTCACAAAGCTTATGCATTATTAAATTTCTCTCAGTCGAGTAAGTCATTATTTCATGAACATATTTTATTAGGACTATTCGTTATTCTAACGAGCACATAAATTCCACAAATAACGTGTCAAAAACAGCAAACAACAAGTTTTAATTAAGGCAAATAAAAATATTAGGTTGATTTTACTCACCAATATAGAGAAAAAAGATTTCAACCAAACAAACAATGGCAACCGCAACTTTAGAGTGCGAAGTTTGTTACAAAGAATACAACTTCGGCAACCGCAAGCCTCTTTGCCTGCAGTGCGGCCACTCGTTTTGCTTCTCCTGCGTATCAAGTTTACCAGATTGTTTTGGAACAATAAACTGCCCCAAATGCAAGAAGGGAACATTGCAGCCTATAGATAAAATGTTGGTTGTCCACTCATTAATTCCATCTGAAAATAAAGCTCGGCAACGTACCACCAGCCTACAGTCTCAGGCGCCGTGCCCACATGAGGGGAAGGCGCTGGATTACCTGTGCGTGGACTGCATGGAACTCGTGTGCTTTACGTGCACCAGGAACAGGCACGCCACGCACAAAATTAAATTGATAGATGCCCTGCTTCACGAGGATGATATTGTTGACTTGCAGGAAAAAATAAGGATTACGATGGAAGGCAAACTTGAAACCTTGAATTTTTTTGTCTCAGTATCGGCTGAAATTTTTTGTTTGATGAATGAAATCCTGAACCTGAAGACTGATTTGTACAGCTGGAAGGATTCGTTGCTGGCCCAGAAAGCATCAACAGAACAAGACCTCAAGGGATTAAGCCTCGAGACGATAAAAACAATGGATGAGAACGAGAGACAAAAGTGCAAAGATTTGCTCAGTCGTCTAAAATTGAAACGTCAAGAAAATAGTAAGATACAAGAAATCAACGCGAGGTTGTATGCAGTAAGCAAGAAGTGTACATCCTTAGTGGTATGTACGGTAAATGGAATGACTATTCTGGTGAATACTGTCTTTGTACTCATATTGATCCACTATCTTAGATAAAATGTAGAGCATCAAATAATCTTAAAAAATAAAAATCAATTCAATTTAAATAGAGTAAATCATCCCTAACGTACAAAAATATTTTGAAGCCATAGAGTGAGGGGGACTCGCGCATTGACAATTGATGGCATAACTGTATTTAACAAGTTGATTACGGTAGTTAAGTAGAATGTACTGTTGCACTCACTTTGCAATATATTTGGAAGAATCCTTCGACACAGACTGTTGTATTGGATCTACAAAGAATTCGAAATGGACAGATAAATAAAATTGCGCAATATTTCTCACAATGCGTAAGATTAACATTTTAACTA
This sequence comes from Hyalella azteca, assembly GCF_000764305.2. NCBI lineage: Eukaryota > Metazoa > Arthropoda > Malacostraca > Amphipoda > Hyalellidae > Hyalella > Hyalella azteca. The sequence continues at coordinate 53,053 of NW_025940131.1, forward strand.
CTCTACAGTTGCCAAATTGTGAGCTCATGCCGGATGCTGAACCCTGGACAGTCACCAGCTACGATGAAGGAGAGCGAGCTGTCGCCAGCCTGTTCAACAACATCAAGCCCAGTCGCCTCGTGGTGCTGTCTACCCACACCCGCCCCATCCCGGGGTTGGGGGAGCTGCTGTACCGCCTCTCCTACCACCACACCGGCGACATCAGCCTGCTGCCCCTGGACTCCTTCTGGAAGCCTGCAGGATGGTCGGATGAAGAAATGGGAGCCGTCATCAGCGAGTCAGGGTGGGGAATTTTCCTTCAGAAACCCTAGCTACGTTGTAGGTATCAGTTAAATTGGTTCGCAGATTTTAGTGCCCGTGTTTTAAGTTTGTTAAACAAAATTCAGAAAGCACTTGTGATTTAAGTCTCATTTTGAAATTCCGACTATACCTAAGTTTTTTAATCTAGGTAGATCGCAACTGGGTACAAACAAAATCAAATCTGTTATGTTCACAGAATTTGTCCTCTGGAATAATTATTCCGCTTCGAGCTATCGTATTCATTGGATTTATATATATTATTGGAAAAAATAAACAATCGTATCAAAGTTCGTGTAGTTTCTGTGTTAGAAACTCGGTTATCAGAGGAAACATATTAGCAGTGTAGCAAATAATACTCTATGTTGTCTGTTACCGTTATAACGTTATTCGTACGTATTACCTCCTCTCAAGAATTTGACAAGACTCATGTTAATTCTTGCTAAACACCATAATAGACTCAAAACAACTCAAATTCCCTAATGAGATGTGGCCAAGTGCAGTCGAATTAACCTCTTATAGCACCCAAATCTCAAAATCCCCAAAAAGGAACATTCCTAAGTTACGGTCCCGTAAAAATATAGTGTAGGTCTTAAATAAATGCAGTTTTTTAAACATGCTTTATAATTGAGAATTCAGCACACCGAACGAAATTTCAGGCAATGTTTATGATAGGATGCAATTATGAGCAGTAAATTTATTTTTAAAGTAAGCCCTATAGCCTATGTCCAGCCTCAGAATGCAGTAACTACACTTACTCCCAAAGCTAGAAGCCATAGACCACGCTGGAACACCGTAATCCAGACCAGCGAATCACAAGTTGAAGATAATAGCGCCTTAGTTCTGCAGCCAATACATGAGCAGGCAGTTCATGAGCCGGCAGTTCAGCATCCGGCCTCACCTACTCGGCCATAGTTTTTCCTGACCTAACTAGCTAGGGTCATGCTTTCAAAACTGGCTAAGTGAACGTAAGTACTTACGCACTATTTTCTTGTCTATGATTGGTGGATTTTGCTCGAAAGGCCGTCAATGATTGGCTGATGAACTTACGATCCCTTAACTTTTTTTGAAAGTATAGGCCCTGACCTATTCACGCTGCCGCCACTCGCAACCTTCTTGCAGCCAATGACTGGCTATACCTGCTCACTTGCCTCGCCTTTTTAACTTCCTCCAGCCAATGAGCTTATAGGTTTGGTTAGCTCAGGTTTATTTTGAGAGAAAATGTGTTGCCACGTGTTTAGGTTCGGCCATAAGAGGCTAGGCCCGATTAAGTTAGGCCAGATGAAGTATGACTATGCTTAACTTGAGCGTGCTTAAGCGGTGGCAGTGGACTTACGGAGCAATGGCTTTAACCACTGACTTTATAGGCTGCTATTACCTATGGTGCGCTTACGCGCAGTAAGGAATAGGAACTGACGTTTGAAGTTCCGCAAAGTTGGCCCCCCAGCATGCGCCTCCTTTAATCTATTTTGTTTTTCTTTATGATGCAAGGCGTTGGCTTGATGCCGTCTACGGGTCGCCTGACCAAGTCCTCACCTACTTGAAAATCCGACGTCGAGAACCAAGAGATTTCAGCGTTCGACTTGCCAGTAATGAAGACCTCGAGCGCTGCATGGACTTGGCAAGCCCTATCGGTTAGTAAATTGTGTTTTCTTAGAACGTTTAAGGCTGTTAGTCAGAGTGCGACGAAGAGCGAGGCATTCACGACCATCGTGTGAAATCCTCGCTCTGCCCTTAGCTCGGCTAGTCGCTACCCTCAAGCTTGTAGTCTTTGTAATATGATATCCTAGCCAGCCCCTTTCTCGCGGCAACTGGCGGCTTCAAGGTGGCCGAGAAATGGCCAGCGGTCGGCTATAACTAATTAGACTAGGCCGACCACTAGCCACGTATTATTCCTTGCCCTCACCGAGTTCGCCTTCACCGTGCCGCCCGTCGTGGACTGACGGCACACTAATTTACGAAGTTTCTTACTCTTCATACCTTCCAAAAAACCACCATCAAATCAGTTAATACACGGGATCTTCCCTACGCGTATCAGCATGCTTGTTCATAACTAGTTTCTGGTGGATAATATCTACAACATGGAGGCTGATCCAAAAATGCCCAGTATACCATTCAATGGAGAATAAAAATTACAACATGTTACAACCATCTCGAAAAAAGCGTAAAATTCGCAGACTTGATGAAAATTATAATTCAAAGTTAATTGAAATTTACTTCCATCGTGACTCATAATACAAAGCCTACATATTTTTTGTTACTGCCCACCGTTTGTGAATAATTAGCTGGGTAAGCATGGAAAAATGAAGACCGCCATTTAATTTATGAGTAAAGTTCAGCCTAATTTGTGCAGAAACTCACAGGGAAGAGCCGAGCCTGTATGAAGCCTCATTGTTCTCAATCAGAGCCTCAAGGTTTTGTAGAGAGCGGCAATTAAATCTATTCACGTCGGGCGGACCATAAGTGGCTAATTCGATCAGAATTCCAATAACCTATGCAATGAGAAATCTCGCAGACTCTTCTAAAATATTTGAGTTTCATAAAAATGAAATTTTCACGCATTAATTAAGTTTAATCACAAGAATTACCGCCAGCTGGGGTTAGACTGGCCCAAATTGTACTTTTTAAAGTTTTCTTAGATTGATATCTTTTGACATTGATTTTAGTAATTTTCACTCTATCTTGATGTGTAAACAAACTTTTAAACAATAAATTAAAACTCATATAGAACTCTTAATCACTTTGCAATATGTTCATGATTAGTTTTTAATGTTTGGGAAAAGTTACCTTTAATTGAAGAAATTTTAACCCATACTTCTATACCATATACGAATTCTATGTTTAATACTGGTCGGGTTAAAGTTAAACCTGATAAAATTATCACCAGATATAATAATTATTATAAAAAAAACTTACATAAAATGGTATGTAATGAAAATAAATGAAAGAAACGCCATTCTAGCGATATTGCATTGTAAGACATTGTATGATAAAGTGTAAAAATATTCATTTATATCACATAATTATCTAGATCTGATTCATGGAACTGGCTCCTCTTTGAATCTATACTCAGGATTTATCTTCTTACAAACATCCTCCCTGCAGTGGAGGGTCAGGTAATCCTATTTCCTGGCCAGCTTTTTCTTTTTCTTAAGCCTCTTTTCCATCCATTCAACAGAAGGTCCTTCTTCAAATAAGCTGACAATTTTGTCAAGGTACTTCAGACCATTCTATTTACCAAACCCAATGTTATTAGCAAAAATATTGTTCTGGATTCAACCCAACTTGTGTTTCTTTATCATTAGGCCTGTGAAAAGGTTTATGTCTGATTTTTCTTGCAATATTTCTTCCAGTTAAAAAAAAAGGGATTCGCTTTGCCCTTCTAACTATAATATCATCTCAACCTCACCTTCATCTGAGGAAGAGTTTACCTTTCTTTGTTTTATTTCTTCGAAATTCTGTTGATATTATGATTTTTTCAAATTCTTTGGGATGAAGTTATCTCAAATGTGGGCGAAAGTTTTCGTGAAAATTTTATATAGAATTATCATGTAGATAACATATGAAACAGCCTTAATACACCAAAAATACTTGATACAATGGAATATAGAATATTATTTTATACCTAACTTATAGAAGTTTATCAATAATTAGTTTATGTAAGTAACAGTTTGGTGTTAACAAATTTCTCACTGCGAAGATGGAGCAGCACTTGGAGTCACCGAAAAATATGGAATTAAAGCCAAACATCATCAACAATCAAGCCTGTGGTGCTACCGATTCAGTGATGCATGAACTTGGTCGATAACTCATCACAAGATCACACTACTGCACTACAATTTTTTTCTAAATTTGTTACACTTGGACGGCTGTCAGTGTTCTTTTCATTGCAAAATTTCAGGATTAATTTTTGCTTGAATAAACTCTGGAAATAAAGCTGTTGAATGAGATTTTTTTAGCAGTTACTCTACCCGTCTAGAATTCACAGCTATGAGTTACGTCAGCAAATGTAATAGTTATCTGTTGACGTGAAATACAATTAAATCCGACTGAGTAGATTTAAGATTGATAGCGTGACTCTTGAACGTGAATGATATGAACTTCAACCATTCATAAAATTCTAAAGTTTTATACATTTTTGTACGTTGAAAGAATGTTTTTAATAATGGGCAATTCATGGCATTCAAAGCACATGGCAGAAACTTTGATGTTTGGAAAGAAATACAAAATACGTCATTTTTTCACGAAAGCGAAACATCCAGAATCTTTAGTTATCGAGATTTTGAGTATTGAATACTCGAAGATAATAGGCAAACTACTAACTTACTTAATTTTAGAAAGCTGACAATTGTAGCAATAAATTTTATGATTAATAATGTCACTTGTTTGCTTGAATCGCAAATTCACTAAAAACTTAAAAGCAAATAATACTCCACAAAAATTCATAGTATCTTCAAAGAAAACGTTTCGGAGTCCAGCTCCATCGTCAGTTCGAAAATTTTAGAACACAGATAAATCAGTAATTAGTACACTCATGATTGCAACAAAAAACTTAAGCTGTAAAACCTATCTATTTACAATTTCAAGCGGGTAAGACCTAAAAGCTAAATTCAAACTAGGCCTCTATTTAAAAATATACAATGAATGATTCTAAAATGCGCAAATCAGAAACACGGATTTGCGTTTCTGATTTGCGCATTTTAGAATCATTGTATATTTTTAACCAGAGGCCTAGTTTGAATCTAGCTTTTAGCTCTTACCCGCTTGAAATTGTAAATAGATAGGTTTTACAGCTTAGGTTTTTTGTTGCAATCATGACTGTACTAATTACTGATTTATCTGTGTTCTAGAATTTTCGAACTGACGATGGAGCTGGACTCCGAAACGTTTTCTTTGAAGATACTATGAATTTTTGTGGAGTATTCTTTGCTTTTAAGTTTTTAGTGTATTTTATGATTACCTGTATAAATAGATAATAAGTACAATAATAAGCAGGCCGTTGTTATGCTGTATAAGATCAAGCTCATATTTAACTGAGTTTGGGTGCAGAATTACAATCAGACTTTCTTCCAAACTGGTAGCACATTTGCATAATTCAGACATAAATCTAAGCTTCTTTTAAAAGCATTTTTGTTGAGAGGTTTCTTCCCAGCCCAGAAATTTGACTAGTGTGCCTTAAACTTCAGAACCTTATGTGAGTTTTCTTTAGTTTACAGTTTTGGAGTTGCAAGATTGCTTAAGAGTTAAATAGTCCCATTGTACTACTATTTATTTGATAACCACATATTTTGGTGTCGCATGCGTTATCGTAGACAGTATATGCACTATACAGCCAGAGAGCTTGTCTCATTCGTCAGAAAAGATTTTTGCGATGGCAAAACTGGAAAATATGATGACGATAATAAATTGCATGTATGGTTAACATTTGGGTGCTTTAGAAACTGAATTAAGTGAATGAAATAATCAGCCCTTCTTAAAAACGTTCATATAAATGCGTTCTATTAGTTATTGGCGTTGTTTAACTCCCTGCTTAACTTGGACCCGGTCTGTCCAACAGCAAACGTTTGCTGCGTCCAAGGAGCCCCGAGTGACGTTGGCACAACCATGCAGGGGCGTGGTTACACGGTCACCCGCTGGCACTTCCCTGGCCTCCGAAATGGATGCCCAAATGGAAAGGAAGCCCAAGAGTAAGCATTGGACAGGAGGAGCCAAGCAACGAAGGTAGCGAACAGGATGAGACAAGCAGCGAAGGTAGCTGCTTGTAGATTAGTAAGAATAAAGTGTTAATAAAAAGTTAGGTTAAAGGTTATGTTAAGTTAAAGTTAATAAATATCCCTGATAAACTGATAGTTTTATCGACCTAGGGGCGTTTATTGCTGTTCTTAGTATCTTCATGCCAAAGATTATCTTTACTAAATAAATAATAATTTTTACTTTATTGCGTTCGAAGTCATGAATCACAACAGAGACGACTTCATTAATTTCAATTCAGACACGAAAACAACAAATGTTTATCAGCTAACTTATTCTCGGTCGCAGTCTTGCTTGAAAACGTGAAAAAAATGTGCATTGAGATTTGCAGACCCGGTGCTTATTTTTCCATTCATTCATATCAACGATTTGTTGGTAACATTCAAGATATATTACTTTATGGTGTGAGTGTCAATTGAGACGTTTTCTTTACTGACAAATTAAAATTATTAGGAAACTTTTAGAACCATTTACACATTTTTATTTAGAATATTCACATACGATCAATAAAAATTCTACTGAACATTATAAATAGCAAAAGAAGTATGCTTTATTAAGTGTTCAGTCCAAGGCATTTATAGAAATTCTTAAGTTAAGCCTAGCTTTTCAATGCACTGCAGCTTCGTTTAACGTCTAATTAACCGAACTTTCAGCATTCGGCAGTGGAAAATTTATGTGTTCTGAGAAAATTATTGACTTTACAAGAATCGAAAATGAAACGCAAAGAAACATGACAATTTTGAACGATCATCGCAGGCGACACTCACTGACGGGTTCATTTCTTGACAATTCCGCAATCTTTCCCTTCCTTGATCTCAGCATCAACACTTCTGACAGTTTTACAAGCTCAGGAATATTTAACAATTTATAAAATCTTATAATATAATTAATTATAATTATAATTTTTAACTTCATAAAATTAAATCACCGTAACAACTCATCGTTGCAGTTTTCTTTATCCTCCAATGCCTTAAGAGATAGAATGAAGATCAGAAGCATTCAAATCTTTCCAGATGTTAAAATCACTCGTGCTGATCGCTACGGAAGGAACATGCAGAAGCATACTTAAGTAGGAACATGAAGAAGTATATATGTACATGTATAGGATGTGAGGCAGGCTCAACGCTCCTTGGATATCTTCAACTTGACATGATATGTCTGTTCAGAATCGTTAACTGTAATGGCATGATCAACTTTACTGATCCATCTCACTAAACTTCGAAAGCCTTAATAAGTTCTGCTAACATTACTGGCACTAATTGGAAGCGATAACAAAACCATCTCTCAAACATTAAACTTTCTTTGAACTTTCTAGCACTTTATATATAATCAATTAAACTTAGAAGGACGACTACATTCAAACCACTAGACTCCAAAAATGCTACATATATATTACTATATACCCCATTTTCTGAACGCCCAAGTGTCCAGCGGTAATGCAGTCACGTGCTAATTTCATTACTTATATCTTCATTTCTGAAGGCAACAGGAATTGCTTAAGAATATTCAACGCAAACTTCAAAATTGAATATTTAACGCAGTGCTCAAATTTTTGAAGGGCAAGATTCGAAATAAATTTGTGGGTAAATGACCAGGTTTTATCGGGCGGTAATTGTTCAATTTTGACGGGTTATATTCGGGGTAGATGATCGGTACCCTGTTAAGCTGTTTTATGCAAACTTTTACCATGAGCAGGGATTTAATAATGATTATGATTATTATAATGTTAATAAAACTGTTTTGAAACTGGCGGTGAAACGTGCGAGCTGTGAAACTGGGGGGGGGGATGAAACGTGCGAGCTGTGGAACTGACTTGACTGAGGGAACTGACTTAACTGGGGGAATTGACTTGACTGAGGGAACTGACTTGACTGGGGGAATTGACTTGACTGAGGGAACTGACTTGACTGGGGGAATTGACTTGACTGAGGGAACTGACTTGACTGAGGGAACTGACTTGACTGAGGGAAGTGACTTGACTGAGGGAAGTGACTTGACTGAGGGAACAGACTTTACTGAGGGAACTGACTTGACTGAGGGAATTGACTTGGCTGAGGGAAGTGACTTGACTGAGGGAAGTGACTTGACTGAGGGAAGTGACTTGACTGAGGGAACTGACTTGACTGCGAGAACTGACTTGACCGAGGGAGTTCATAGTGTTCTCTAGCGCCGTCAGCTGCTCAGTCGCAACGCCTGCCATAAGCTGTCATCACAAAAACGAGATTTAGTCTGAGCTCAAAAGTTTGCAAACATTGGCTTTAGACAGAGAAATAATATACATCGCGACAGAGAAATAACATTTTCCTCCATTTGAATTTCGAAGAATAATGTTCCTCTGGACTTTTGATCTCTTTAAAGCAAAATAAATAAGCAAAGAAAATTACATGGCAAGCTCAATTACTGGCTGCTCGATCAGATCGTCGAGCTTTGGTCCCAATTTCTGTTTGCGCCCCCATGACGGGAATTAAAAAGCGCCCTCCTGCAACGACCCTACAATGGCGCCCTCCTGCAACGACCCTACAATAGCGCCCTCCTGCAACGACCCTACAATAGCGCCCTCCTGCAACGACCCTACAATAGCGCCCTGCTGCCGCTCCCTCCACAACGCTTGCGGCAGCTCCCGGCGCCCGCTGCAGGTGTTGCGTCAAATGCCTGGTAGCAGAAACGAATACCTTGAGCGAGTAGTTTCCTACTCCTGCGACCGAGTGCAGGCTAGGGTAGAGTGAGGGCTAGCGGGACGCGTGAAGTATTTTATTTATTAGCGGCTATTATTTAACTAGAGTTTAGGGCAGCGAGACCTCGCCAGTCAGTGTTTTGATTGACGTTGCACCTTTTAGTATATTAAATAATTTAGTAGTCCCAATGTCCCGTACCTCCACTTTCCTCTAGTTAAGCTAGATAATTAGTTACGATGGATATTCTGCCTGTTCCTCAATATATAATCAGGTATGGAAGACGTAATGCGCTCAACACTGACCAGCTGGGCTGCCAACTTCGACGGAATTATTGCCGCCGTCCCTCCCTGACATCCATTAATTAAAAATTGATCAAGTTGCACGGAGATCTTTGCCTCGACACTCCAGCAATAAATATATGCATGCCTTGAGTACACACTGTAATGTTCCTATTGGTTCAGGTCCAAACGGATGGATTTATTGATTCGTTGACGGCAACTTTCAGTTAAAGTAGAACAGCAGAACAGAGGAGGGAAGTTCTCCAAGAACAAAAGCGGCTGGCTCCAGTAAAGATCAACGAATGACCAAACCGTTAGACAGGTCCTTCCAATACTTTGGTTGATGTTGCCAGAACATCTGCTACAAAATTCCTAAAACAAAATTCATTGAACACACTCATATTTTTTTCACACTCAACACTCACTCACTGCGCTGAAGATAACTAGCTGCGATAATATTCCATAATTCACGAAATCGTCCTCGCTGGTCTCTTTGTTTCTACGCAGAAGTGAAGGTAATCAAATTACGACCCATTAAAGCCATCACCTGATCAATAACTAATGAATTTTACGTCATTTGTTTGATGCATTTCTTGAGCTTAGGTAAAGTGTATATAAAACAAATCAATTCCATCATAAAAGTTCAGTGTTGGAAAAGCCTCGAAACACCGCAGAGCTCAGAGTATAGATTATTGCCGCTTACATGGAATAATGAAATATTCCTGTCACCACAACATCACGGCCATCACTTCGCTGAAACAACATCACTGTTATCACTTCGTTGACACAACATCACTGTTATAACTTCTTTGACACAACATCACTGCCATCATTTCGTTGACACAACATCACTGCCATCACTTCGTTGACACAACATCACTGCCATCACTTCTTTGTCACAACATCACTGCCATCACTTCGTTGACACAACATCACACGACCCTACAATAGCGGTCTCCTGCAACGACCCTACAATAGCGCCCTCCTGCAACGACCCTACAATAGCGCCCTGCTGCCGCTCCCTCCACAACGCTTGCGGCAGCTCCCGGCGCTCGCTGAAGGTGTTGCGTCAAATGCCTGGTAGCAGAAACGAATACCTTGAGCGAGTAGTTTCCTGCTCCTGCGACCGAGTGCAGGCTAGGGTAGAGTGAAAGCTAGTGGGACGCGTGAAGTATTTTATTTATTAGCGGGTATTATTTAACAAGAGTTTAGGGCAGCGTGACCTCGCAAGTCAGTGTTTTGATTGACGTTGCACCTTTTAGTATATTAAATAATTTAATAGTCCCAATGTCCCGTACCTCCACTTTCCTCTAGTTAAGCTAGATAATTAGTTACGATGGATATTCTGCCTGTTCTTCAATATATAATCAGGTATAGAAGACGTAATGCGCTCGACACTGACCAGCTGGACTGCCAACTTCGACGGAATTATTGCCGCCGTCCCTCCCTGACATCCATTAATTAAAAATCGATCAAGTTGCACGGAGATCTTTGCCTCGACACTCCAGCAATAAATATATGCATGCGTTGAGTACACACTGTAATGTTCCTATTGGTTCAAACGGATGGATTTATTGATTCGTTGACGGCAACTTTCAGTTAAAGTAGATCAGCAGAACAGAGGAGGGAAGTTCTCCAAGAACACAAGCGGCTGGCTCCAGTAAAGATCAACGTGTGACCAAACCGTTAGACAGATCCTTCCAATACTTTGGTTGATGTTGCCAGAACATCTGCTACAAAATTCCTAAAACAAAAATTCATTCCACACACTCATCATTGCAGTTCAATTAACTTCATGCGTAGAAATATCTATAATTGGAGCACTCATCTACTAGCTGCACACTGCGCTGAAGATAACGTGCTACTCGCAGGTCCATAACTCACGGAATCGTCTTCGCTGGTCTCTTTGTTTCTACGCAGAAGTGAAGGTTATCAAATTACGACCCATTAAAGCCAGCACCTGAAAAGTAACTAATGATTTTTCCGTCATTTGTCTGATGCATTTCGTGAGTTTAGGTAAAATGAATATAAAAAAAAACAATTCCATCATAAAAGTTCTGTGTTGGAAAAGTCTCGAAACACCGCAGAGCTCAGAGTATAGATTATTGCTGCTTACATTACAACATCACTGCCATCACTTCTTTGATACAACATCACTGCCATCACTTCTTTGATACAACATCACTGCCATCACTTCTTTGACACAACCTCACTGTTATCACTTCTTTGACACAACATCACTGCCATCACTTCTTTGACACAACATCACTGCCATCACTTCTTTGACACAACATCACTGCCATCACTTCTTTGACACATCACTGCCATCACTTCTTTGACACAACATCAGTGCCATCACTTCTTCACCACATCGTTACTGCCATCACATCGTCACCACATCATCACTGCCATCACATCGTCACCACATCATCACTGCCATCACATCGTCACCACATCATCGCTGCCATCACATCGTCACCACATCATCACTGCCATCACATCGTCACCACATCATCACTGCCATCACATCGTCANTCGGCCGCCGCAGATCTGACACACCCACACCGGTCCCGGGTTAGCTTAAACATCCCCCGATCTCAGCAGCAACACCGCCAGCAACACACGGGGGTCCGTGCGCCGGCCCGGCCAAAAAACAGGCTTCAGGCCTCCCTTTCGGGAGGCGGGGATTTGGTGATTGCCGATTTGGTCCCAAGAAGGGACGCACTCCAACCGCGAGCAGGCCGGCAACATTTGGAGTCACACATCATCACTGCCATCACATCGTCACCACATCATCACTGCCATCACATCGTCACCACATTAGTGAGAAGCGGTCACCATTTCTCCTCATTCTCAGCTGCGTGCTCGCCTGCAGTTGCTGCTCTGACAAAAATATACATGTGCGGCAATTCCCATGACTACACGACACGATAACAGCGCTGATTGTCCGCTATCAACGTGCCTGCGAGCTCCAACAGCTGGTCACGCTATAAGTACAGTGTGTGATCAGACGCTGTACATCGGAGAGCACTTCTATGTGCATTTCTACACTTCTTGTGGGGGGAAAACAGTCTGGGATCAGGCTCTGCACAACAGAGAATATCTCTACTAACCTAACCTTTACACAGCATTTATTTCTATACCTTCTACAGGGGGAATTCAGCTTCCAAACAACTTAACGGTCTGTCAGATTTAATTCATACTCAGGTTATTCTGCTGACACATCATGGTTGCGGTGCAGTTCATCTGCCTGCTCATGCTTGCCTTCGGTGAGTGCCGACTTGGATGCAATCATTGTTGATTCATATAATATAAAACTTGGATGCGATTCATATAATATGAGAGAAGTTATACGGACACCAACTCAGTGGTAACGAATCATCTAGAGGTGATGAGTCATCAATAATAATATCCTGATACGAAAGGAATCAAGGTTAAGCGCTGCACAATGCTGTGCAAGTACACAATTGAGGAAGCAAACAAATTATTGTCGATTTGATATTAACACAGCGGTGGAAAATAACATTTTCTACAATCAAAAAGTAAAATTTTGCAAATTTAATTGAAACTCAGGCAATCACAACAGTAAAAACAGTCTTGGCTTTTTTCAAATTGAAAATAATTCCTAATTTTAATGCAATTATTTTTATTTTTATACATCTACAATCAGGTCACGTTTTTTAATTGTTGCATTCAAATTCCGTTGTTCAGCGCCTCGTGATGACACAGATATGATGCTGATGTGCCACCGGAGCACAAATCGTTACCCGTGATGATGGTGATGTTGGTGGAGTTGGTGGTGGTGGTGGAGGTGCTACTAAATAAATCGCGGTTACATTATCCCGTCACATACTTGCTATAGGATGATTACTATTATGTAATGATAACGCATTAAATAAATCGCGGTTACATTATCTCGTCACATACTTGCTACAGGATGATGACTATTATGTAATGATAACGCATTAAATAACATGAGGTTACATCATCCCGTCACATAATTGTTCAGGATGCTAACTAATATGTAATGATAACGCATCACAAATGCCACAGCAGGTGCAGCGAGGGCAGAGTGCCCTGCTGGCTACGAGGTCGTTGGGTCCAAGTGCATCCACCACTTGACTGGAGGATATCTTACGTACGACAACGCGGTCACTTACTGCCACGAGATCTCCGGCAGCCTGTCAATACTGCCGGACTGCGCCACCTTCACAGATGTAGCCACTTATGTCGACGATGGCTGTAAGATTATTATGTCACGAACATGTTATAATTTCACGAAATATGCAACATCCACCAGACCAATTTGAAGCGTAAAACATTGAAAGTTAAATGATTTCTTGCGTCAGACTCAGCGGATGCCTACAACGGCTTCTGATTGGGCGCCACCAGCCCGGCAGCCAACGGCGTCTGGCAGTGGAGCGACGGCACGGCGGTGGCCATGGGCGCGCCATACTGGGCCTATGTGAGTGACTTCTTGCGATTAAAAATTACTGAATAATCTATTGACGAATGACTGCAGTGCTTGATGCCGTTCTTTGCATTCGTTGTGGGACACTCACTATTCTTCCATATATCGGCCGCGATCATTTGGTTAGGCTTTGGACGCTTGATATTCACAGGACAGTTTTCCATCGCTCCAAAAATGATTTGAAATCTATTTACGATCCAAGCAATCATGTGATCTTAGTACCAATCTGTCGATAAATCCTTTTAAAACACGCCGCATGTTTGGCTCATGCCTACTAAAAACTTGGCGATGAATTAGTAGTTATAACTTGAGTGATAAATGATTGCTAAATATAACGTCATAATGATCTTGTCCCCGCAACATTCTTCAAACGGTTCGTTGGTAGAACCTTGTTGTAAACCGGAGTTGGAGAACTGCGCTTACATTCAACCGAGTGGGGGCTGGGCAGTTCACGATGACTTGTGTGACGTTGCGAAAGAAACTTATCCCCTGTGCTCAAAAGCTCCAATAAATGGCAAGTATATACTGCTCTGACCTTAGATTAACTCAATGGAACATATAGACTAGAAACACTTGCCCTAAGAAATGCTTTGCTTTTAGTTGATATTCGTCTACCAATTGCAAAATTAGAAGAGTTGCCTATTCATAGATTTACGACCTAGTTTGGAGTACAGGCCGCGATACTATATAGCAATTTAAAGATAAGTGTGCGGGACGAATAAATGTGACTATCGACCAGAGAGCACCGAAGTAGCGAAAGCAAAATTTCATGGTCTTGTCGCCCATGAAGACTACGCTTAGCAACTCTTTAATCAACGGACATGGCATACAGCGTTGACCAGGGTTATTGCAACGCCCTCAAACGTAGATTTGTAATCTTGGCAGGCGATTCATTATTATTAAATTTTATAATATTTTCGTAAGAATACCAGTCAATATATACCCTGAATAAAAATTTACATAATAGTGTCGGTTTGATGCTGACGTTCCATCAAAAGTTGACGTCCAGTGACGTCATGAGAGGTAATCTATAAATATAAAAGCTCCGACGTTGTACGGTGAGTCAGTCAAGCTGGGACAGATCTCGTTAACGCTACTTCGACAACAACTCGCTCGTGTCGCAGTATAATCCCTTCATAGTAACCTTGTATTCTGCCATCTATGTGCTAATAATAATAGTTAGTAAAAGTGACCTCGTCTAATTCTCTTGCTGTAATAGCTTCAGGGAAAATGAGTAAAACCCCGTATATTCAGGAATATTTATCAAAGGAATTCAGTAATTATTTCAGTAGATTATATAATTATTACTAGCAGATGCCACTAGTACATTATCTGACAATCCCGACCAAACATCGCCGATCAAGCGTGATGGATTGTTGTTCACATGCATACTTAATGTAACCTATTCAGCACCGCATCGCTATATCACCCTCTCCACTCACCCAGTGGAAAGGATCCTGTCGAGGTTATAAAGAATCAACCGAATTTTTTTATCGTCAATTCTCAAGAAGAAGAAGCTGGTCACATGGCCTGGTTTTTAAATTTTTCATCCAGTTCACGAACCCGAACTCGTTTTCCATAGACCGCGAGCAGACGCCAGACCAAAAGTTCCCATTCTCGTTACCCCATTGTTAACCCTTATACCCAGTATCTTCAGAAGTATTCTTTGCTTTGTGCTTTATATCTTGTTATATTTAGTGATATCAAATATTTTCCAAAAATTTTTTTAACTCCGCACCATAGAACTTGCGCCCTGACCACGAACTTCTAAATTAAAATAATAAATGAAGATTATACTTCTCCGTGAGTCAATTCCAAAATTTGATGTGTATGTAAGTAACATTATTGTAGTCATTTCCCTTAGAATTTTTTTATTAACCTGTGACCAATACTGAATCTATCCCAATGAAATCAAAATATGGGAAAAGATCTGGTTTTCAAAAATGAACAAATTCTTCGATTAATTACAACTTACGAATGTTCTTCTAAATCTCCATAAACAACTGTAAGTTTCAAACATCGCCTCGATACTCTGACCTCGAATAAATTATTTGGCAGCAGATGTTTGAATTTTGTTGATCGTCGTGCAGGTCTCTGCGATAATCCCTACGTGTTGGTGGGCATGCAGTGCGTACACATCATCCCGTCCGCTTACCACTGGCTGGATGCGCGTTCTCAGTGCGCGCTGACCGGCGGAGACTTGATCAACCTGAAGGACTGCGACAAATACCACCGAGTGTACCTCTACCTCGACCAGCAAGGTAACCACCCACATGGTTTGAGATCACTTCGCTGTGCACCTCTACCTCGACGAGCAAGGAAACTACTACCCACATGGTTTGTGATCACTTCGCTGTGCATCTCTACCTCGACGAGCAAGGTAACCACCCACATGGTTTGAGATCACTTTTCTGTGCACCTCTACCTCAACGAGCAAGGTAACTACTACCAACATAGTTTGAGATCACTTCGCTGTGCACCTCTACCCCTCGACGAGCAAGGTAACTACTACCCACATGGTTTGAGATCACTTTGCTGTGCATCTCTACTTTGACAAGCAAGGTAACTACTACCCACATGGTTTGAGAGAACTTACTGCGCATCTCTACATGACAAGCAAGGTAACTACTACCCACATGGTTTGAGATCACTTTGCCGTGCATCTCTACTTTGACAAGCAAGGTAACTACTACCCACATGGTTTGAGATCACTTTGCTGTGCATCTTTACCTTGACAAGCAAGGTATAACTACTACCCACATGGTTTGAGCTGTCTCTTATACACATCTAGATGTGTATNCTTTGCTGTGCATCTCTATCTTGACAAGCAAGGTAACCACCCACACGGTTTGAGATCACTTTGCTGTGCATCTCTATCTTGACAAGCAAGGTAACCACCCACATGGTTTGAGATCACTTCGCACTTCGCTGTGCACCTCTACCCCTCGACGAGCAAGGTAACTACTACCCACATGGTTTGAGATCACTTCGCTGTGCACCTCTACCTCGACGAGTATGGGTTGAGATCTTTTGTTATTATTTACTTTTAATGTATATTCAACGGACACAATATTCGAAGTGAATTCAATGCTTATGCATTTTTAGAGGCAATATCACCGAAACCAACTCTGTCATCAGTATTTTCGAAGCAAGATATGGAAAACAGCGGAGACTAAGAAATTCGGTAATACCTTTGAAATGTTCATTTATAACACAGGAAAACCTAATAATAGGTACAATAAAACAGTTCAAAAATTTAACTACAGATGATTTGAAAACTATGATATTCGAAGATTTCATTATTTGCCCAGAAATAAATCAATTTGCCTAAAATTTTTAAGACACTTAGATGAGATGTCGAACCTCTGACATCTCTAAAGGTCCTCGGTACGTCATGCATAACTTAGCACTAACTCCGGAAAATATTGTGCAATGCGCAGCGCTTGCCTTCAAGCCACAAAGTATTTGTAATGATATGACTGATCTTAGGAGCATAGGCCAAATAATGTGCACAAACCAAAAATATGGTACGTTTGAGAAATATTGACAACGGTAATAGTACGGAGAAATCTCGTCATTCAGGCAAGCTGCATTACTAATGTTCAGGGCCTCCTCCGTGAATTTGCACGACACATGTTTCTTATTTACTAGTATAACTGAAGATTAATGCCAGCTAGGGATAAATGACAAACAATTAGTAGTGTAATTAACACATGTATTATGATGGGCTGAAGCCAATTAAGGGGAGCACCGTGGTAATCGATTTTTTCCGTAACAAACCTCGTGTAAACATGTATAGGAATATTCCGAAATCTGTCGACCAGGGTCCGATGACATCTCAGAGTGTTCTCTGGTATTTTTATTTCATAGATTTATCGACGGATGTTTTATTTTCTTTTTGGGATGACGTTTCCCTATGCAATTCATTCTTAGAAGAATCCAACTTGAAAATTTTGCAAACAAAATTGCTTATTCACATCCTGATTTTATATAACTGATGTTGTGATGTTAGTAGAAACGTTTGAATGGAAACCTATTCTACTGTGCTCACATTGTCAAATTATCATAATCTCTATCTAAATAATTGAAATTTTACATGTATGGAAGTATCTCCTTTACCCTGCGCTCGCCTTCTTATGAAGTGAAATGATGTTTCACCAACTATCTTCAATCCATCACTAGAATACCTATA
Source organism: Hyalella azteca (assembly GCF_000764305.2). Classification (NCBI taxonomy): domain Eukaryota; kingdom Metazoa; phylum Arthropoda; class Malacostraca; order Amphipoda; family Hyalellidae; genus Hyalella; species Hyalella azteca. The sequence continues at coordinate 70,717 of NW_025940131.1, forward strand.
ATTTTTGGTCATATAGAAGTGCAAACTTGTTTTGGCAAAGTTAGAGCATTTGGCCGCCTAGACCAAAAACTTCATTTCTTTGAAATTTACATTGAAAACATACTCCAAAATAAAATTACGAATGTTCTAATTTACGTGGCTAAATCAGGCCACAACCCTCTTGGATATTGGATTGGCGTCTCTGACGAAGTGCTGGAGGGGCAGTGGCGCTGGATTGACGGTTCACCTCTGTCCTTGGAGCTGCCGTACTGGGGAACGGTGAGAAAGCTGGGGTTTACATATTACTATGATTTGTAAGAGAAATAATACTTTCATGTATATTTTATAGTGACATTTATGTAGGAAATATACGCAAATTAAGATGCATCTTTAGCCATCGTCGCGTCCAATAAGAAATTCCCAAGATAGTTATCCATTTTTCGCTATGTTAGGCGGCATTTGCCGTACTAACTCCTCTCCCGTACAGGCTTGTACGTCTGAGAGTGCCAAGTTTGTTCGAGAAGAACGCAAGTCTTGAGTCAACATAAATAGTTTCACTCATTTGCGTAAAATTATTCAAACCATTTAAAAAAAGCAAAAATATTTACTGGCGCAATCGAATCCAAAGCAAATGTAGTTCTTCCTGTCCTGTGTGAAGCATGCATGACACCACTTTCACGACGGATGTATTGCTCGTCATTTATTGAAGTTGTATCTTGTACTGATGATAAATGGGTGCCGTATTAAGAAGAATCTTCCTGTGATGAAAACAGTTCATCACAAAATGAAATTGTTTTATCATTGTTTTTGTGTAGGAAGAACCTGCATTTGATTTCGAAATATTAAATCGTTTAGTAAATAATTGTCGTCCTATTATGATAATTTTTGGTGTGTAGTGATTTGCGAGGAAGCAACAAATCATGACAAAAAATTAAATTTAAGCTGTAAAATAAGGAATTCTACGAGCAAAATTGCCCAAGAAGTACTCAATTTCTTCACACTATTATTCATGTTCTTGAAGAAAACATTATTAATTGTTCATTGGTTTTCACTACAGTATGGTGGAGGGCTGCTAGAGCCCGACAACCCCGGCGTGGAGAACTGCCTGGAGCTGAGCTCTGCCTTCATGTACCGCTTTAGCAGCACCGCGTGCAGCAACGTGCGACGTGTGATTTGCGAGGCTGACCCCGTCTAGATAAGAGGTTGTGCCCTCTAGAACTGCAGCTGAAGTATTTAAAACTAGAGCTGTGGCACTTACAACTAGAGCTGTAACAAATAGAACTGGACTTTTGGCAACCGGAACTATATATAGAGCTAGAGCTGTGGATCCTTGAACTAGAATAATGGAGCATAGAGCTACGAGCTGTGGCTATTGAAACTAGAATAATGGCGCATAAAGCTAGAGCTGTGGCGCACAGCTCACTCCAATCATCATAGAAGATGCCAACGTACGAGATCGAAGCATCTCGTAAAATTAATTCATTTCCAAACTCAGACAAATTACAATAATTTTGCTAACGTTTCGTGTTTTTGCAAATACAAGAATTTGCTTTTTCTATTCTGTAAAAACAATATTTATTTCATTGTAATTCCAGCGCATCTACAAGTTCATCCCAAATTAATGAATTAATGATGTCTTGTTCATATTAGAGAATTGTACGTATATGGGCTTTGGGTTGTGTTATCGTGCGTATTTACTATCAGAATTATACTTGTGGAGTGGATTACTTGCATTGCAAAGTTTTATTGCTTGCGATAAATAATTAGTTTACACGTACGAGTAGTTGTTTTTATACCCGTTTAAAATTTTCCAGTCTATCCTAAATGAAAAAAGAAATGTCTTTTTCTAAATTTGACCAACAGAAAATAAAGAAGGTAAACATGATTCAATAGTCCGTAGGCAAATGCATAATTTTTACGTTATACAAAGTAGCCGAACTAGACATCGCATTGAGAGGATCAGATCTCAAAGGCAGACCACGAATCTGCAATCTTCGGTGGACTTTGAATCGCCAAATGTGGCGGTGAACGCCTCGGTTTAGTGAATATTTATCCAGGGCTTTGGCGTAAAGCACTCGCCCTTTTTAGTGCAATAAGCAACTAAAATCTTATTTGCAGAACCACGTTGGATGCTCAGAAAAACTCCCTGTTTTATAAAGCATAAAAATTTAAGACGAAGTGACGTTTGATCACTTCTAGCAAAGTTCATCGGCTGCAAAGATGGACCACAGACGACATATCCCGCCCACCTCAGCGCTTAAACGTTTTGTATCGTCGATATAAAATTACAAGGCAAAAATACTTAATTATTTACTATATTGACATTGCTTTAGGGAGAATGCATTAATTGTACAACATGGTCTGCGCACGATAGCGAACGTGCTCACGATGATTTACGTTGTTGCATCACGGTTGAAAATAATATATTCTTGTATATTATGTTGACCGACAGCCCAGAAGTAGATTAATGTAAATTTTGGGTGCAGCAAACTTCTTCATTGCGCACTGTGGATGACACAGCAACAGCTCTCGGTTGTTCTGTGTTGAACAATTTTCTATGTGCTGAATTTGGCCTCGCCTGGGGATGGGATGCAGACAAATTACTACATCCTGGGATCACGATTCGTAATTTTGTTTGGAGGACCATAGATGCTTGCACCCTTTTTTCTATATCAATTCTATACCTGTCCGCATTAACGCCACGACTGTTCATATTCATGAATGTTTGAAATAAATGAAACAAGAGCCTCGGAGAAGTCAATGTTAGGTTGAAGTGGGCGCTCAGTATGTGTATGCCTTCAGGAAATCAGGAAGTATCTATGTTAAGGTTCCTGACTCAGGAGATCCTTGTGGCAACGCCCTTCATTGTAGTTTGGAGGAAGGTTAAGTTTTACTAACAGTGGTTGGAATTGAATAAGATTTTTGCCGTCCCTCTTTCTTTAATTGATCGATGCAATTATATCGAGTAGGTGGAGTGAAGGATGTGAAGCTCAGATAGTTTATTGGGGTTGTAGAAGGAATCCGCCGATCAACACCTGTATCAGTGATGGTCGTTAGAATCGACAAGACATGAACACAATGGAATAACAATATCAAAAATACAGAAAATACAAATTATTTAATTATGACAGTTACAGTACATTGAAATGTTTATGGCATGAAAATAATTTAATTGTAGTGAAGAACTTAGCGTCTTACCCCCTTAGATGTTCACAACACACGTCGTTCAGAAAAATGACTCTATAGCTAGTGCGCGATTGGCAAATGGTTCTCCGCTGGCGTTCTTAAGAAATTTCACAATATTTTCTGGTACGATTTAACATGAAATAATTTCGGCATTTACTTAACTTCATCATTCAGTAATTACACGAGTGTTATTTGTGCTCAAAATTGATGATTTACTAACTGTACACTTTTACAATGGTGTAAAATGAAATTGATTAAATCCGAAATACGTAATCGAGATCAAGATAATTAAGTAAGATATTGTTGCATAGGTCGTTAATCACGAGTTTGAAGGTTTAATAAAATACACTATGACATTCAAGAGAAATACTAGTGCGAGTCACTACAGTAGAAGCACCTCAAAGTTTTCAGAAGCTGAACATTCCGCCCCAGCAGCGAGTTCCAACGTCACTGATGTCCACATTCACAACTCATGTTGATCTTTCCTCCAGCATTTGCCTGCACTTACTGAGCTCTACAGTCACTTCAATGCCTCCTGAACTCGCAGAGAATTGCTCTCAATATTTCTGGATACAGTATTATACTCAGCATTTACAAATCTATACCGACGGATCGCGTTCTGCTACTGGATCTGTCTCTGCTGGCCTATATATACTTGGCCACTAGGTGGCGGCTGAATCCTATGTACACTGAACTAGTGGCTAAATTGTTTGCTATACATGATGCCATGCAGCTCACCACTGATGGATCTCTGCAGAGTATAGAGGCTTTGATCTTGTCCCATTTACAAGCAGCCCAGCACCTTTTTTCTTTCTCGTCTGGTGGCTCCTATCACTCGATCGTTCTTCAAATTCAGAAATTGATGCATGGAAAACACGCAAACATTCATGGAGTGCAGCATGGAAAACACAGTCATTCCATCTTGGGCTGGTCAATCTTCACCAATCAAAGGAGGGAGTTTCACTCAAATTTGGCGATTTTTCCTTTCTTTGGAACCTCATCTCGGCTCTTATATAGGGGAAATTCCTATACAAGACTAACTGCTTTAATTTGTCAAATTGCACAACACCTGCTGGGATGTTACATGGTGAATACCCTGTGAAAAGATTCAGTGCGCGATTCTTTTGTTTCTTCTTCCACACAACAACCACCTCTCTGTGAGAGTGTGATAGTAATTCAATTTGAAACAAAAGTGGCATTATATATTTAGCGGTTTCAACATTTAGCCGCAGCTATGTCGCCGATTCTTACCATCACAGAACGTTCACAGCTTGTTACGGTCTCGAACACGCAACTCACTGCTCCAGTTCTGGTGTGTATAACTGCCCGGTTTCCTCGCCGATTCTTACCAGTAACTGGCGCACAGAGCTGGGATCAAACCCGCACCTCTCGGCGCCAATCTTGGTACTCTGAACATTAGCCACTGGGCCGCCCTATACAACACAGTATCTAATTAAAATCCAATTTTACTCTGGCTGGGCGGGGCGATTTTCTCACACCCGAAGTCCTAAAATTCAAGTAAAAAACATAACTCAGCACAGTACTCACTGCAGTGAGTGACAGAGAGCTCATTTTCTCGTCGACGAAAGCATGAAGTCACAGACGGACAGACAGACGGACATGGCGAGCATAATAGTGCATTTTTCCATAAATGAGAGAATGCGCTCAAAATAGGTCATCACACTCATAAACTAACATTTTAGGTGATCATTGACAATTTGTAACTAGTCTACTGCTCATTCATCACACGAAGGTTGTTGAATCTTGGATTGCTCTGCAGGAGCTCCCCGACCACAGTTGGCAATCCTGGTGTTGGCAATAAGGTAAACTCTTCTGCTTGATCTGACTCCAAAAGATCTCAATATAACAATTAGTCAGCCGTCAAGGATGCAAAACTAATGTCCACCAATTATTTTCTTTATTCACTCAAATCTTTAAATTCCCCAAAAGTTGTGTATCGAATTAATTATCGTAGCTGTCAATGTTAAACTTGCCATCGTGAAAATCTATTACGGCTCGAAGGAAGAGCTACGGGCGGTAAACTGGATACGAAAACGCGTTGCACTAAAAAATTTAGAGCTCGCAAATGAATATTGGGCTACCAAAATATCAGACATAAACTAGACTCTACAAGCTCCAGAAATGCAAACAAAGAGATGCGTTGAGTTGCAACAAGTGCGTTGTGCTGTGCGCCAGCTTCTGGTCAGAATCTGCGATGAATATTCTGCGATGTTAAAAATCGACGACAGACAGACGGCTTAGTAAACGCTGAAACCGCTATATTATATTGATTGTATTATATTAAATGAAATCATTGACTCATCGGAGCTGATCTTCACTCCCATTGTAGAGCAACTGCAGGCTATAGCCTCCTGTCACGCTGGCTTTGCTGCGCTTCCTGGCGGAATTAATTGCCTTTACAATTTATTGATTGTCATGTATGTGTTTATTTATTAGTTAGTGTAGTTAGGCAGAAGTTCTTCATTTATGCAGGTTTGGTTGAAGACCAGAGCGTACTTTTTATTTACGATTTTCTTGTTGTTCTTTTCGATAAGCCGAACGAAATTTCTAGCTGGAGCTTGGAGATCAAAAAGTAGATTACCGAATGACATTTTATTGCAGTGCGACGTTTCGAATATATCAATATTCATTATCAAGCAAGTGAAGAGTTATTACAACGCTAAAATTGAAATTTGGACATGACATAAGTTCATAATATGAACTTATGTCATGTCCAAATTTCAATTTTAGCATTTATTAGTTAATAAACTTAAATTTATTATTATCGCCAGCCACAGTTGCCAGTGTCCCGAAGAATACTTCTGCCGGAGATGTGAGACTGCCTGTGCTCTGCAGACTTTTATCACCACAAAATGGGTGAAGAAAATTACCTTCGTTGTGCTTTATTGCCGGAATTTAAATATTAATACACCTAATATACGCCACTTGTCCTAAATGACGAGGAAAAATACATAAAAATTCATGCTTACATTTTCTTTATTTGTGTAGTTTGGCAGAAGCTGTTCTTTAATGCAGGTTTCAGTGAAGACCAGCTAGAGTATTTCTTATTGACAATTTTCTT
>NW_025940132.1:0-38203 GCF_000764305.2 Hyalella azteca
CAGTAACATTTCTTCAGCAAGCATGTTTGCATTAATGCATCTTATATGAGGGTAGTCGATTGTACAGTAACATTTCTTCAGCAAGCATGTTTGCACTAATTGCTTGGTAATGTTAGTTCAGGTAACTCGTATAAGAACTTGAGATGCCTTACTCTTGGTTCAATTATGAAACTGTAAATTAAGAAAAAAACGATGTTAGTTATGTAAACTGACATTATATGCTCAGTCTAGTCAAGATAAAATTATAAATTATGAATAGGATTATTCGCTCCATAATAATTATGTAAAATTAGAATAATAGTCAATGGCTGTTTTATACTTCAACGAACCTTCATACACATGCACTGTAGTGGAAATTACGGAAAGAGACAGGATATTTTTTCTTAAAAATTTAATTGGAAAATAGGTAATTATAATTCCAATAATTTTTAAACTTTAGTGGGGAGAATGCATGGTTTTTTTTTCATGTCTAAATTTCATCGAAGGTGCATCCAATGCTTCTACTGATAAGCTTTACGTTCTAGTACTCAGTTGCCTCCTAGGGATTGAAAACATTGCAAGTAGTCGAATAAGATCAAACCGTTCAAAGCAAAGGCAGAATAGATCGTGTCGTCTGATTAATGATTCGATTACATGCAGAAATCAGACATGCAAAATATGTATTCATAATAATAGAATTAGGCTCAACAAAACGCAATTACCATGTCAAAAATGTTGCTCTGAGCGTCAATCTCAGTTGATATAAATTTCTCAATGTTGATTGATGTTCATTGTTCTTGATCATAGAGTCAGCGCGAAGAAATGTTCTTGCGCTTTATCTCAGCCCGATTCCTGCACAGACTTTCATGGAAATGTCATATTTATAGCACCTTCGCTCTGCTGTTAACGCACTACACAAGTAAAAATTTAGGTGATTCAATATTATATTACTGATATTTAGTTTTGTTTATGGTTTCGATACGTGAAAGAAAATTTTAATTTTTCGTATTTAAATTATTTTCAAGCGCTTGGTTGCAAATGCCTGACAATTTCTTCAAATCCGTTTCGATCACTGAATAGTTTGAAATTCTATATTACCGCAATTGAGCAAAAAAATTGAGGCCAGTCTGCGAATGTCAGTACATTAATAATGTCGGCGCAGTTTGAAAATTCAGCATTTAAATACCTATTCATATGGAACCTTCTGCAATATTTCAGTAGCAGTGTGAGTGATGCGCAAACGTCGGCGTGACCACAACGATATAAGAGATACTTCAGCTGAGTGGCAAGGCTCAGGTTCACCACAGCGCGTCAGCGACTGGGCGTGGGTAAGTTATTCCAGTGTAGGCAAGGCTTTAGTAATTGATAATTTGAACGTGCCGTTTAAGTATATATTCAGATTTAGGACTGATAACAGTAAGAAATTGTTGGCTGTCAGGAGATCCGTTGTTGGTTTTGGTTTTGGATATCCTAATTTAATGTTGATGGCATAATTCAATGCGCTATGGTTATAAAATTTTTGCGAAGTTTAATTGAAAATCCCTGTAAAATAGTTAAGAAGATAATTGAATTAATTACGCAATGTTTAAAGGTTTATGATTTGATGAATTAGCAAAAAGTTGTTCAAAGGAAGGCGTGGAATGGAAATTGCCTTCTATCACAGAGTCCCACATTGCCTAATCGTGTCATTCGTCATTTTTCCGGGGTGTTTTGAGATTTTTTTCGGAATCTCTAACGAACTTAGTTTGATGAGATGAGTCCGAAATTTGACCAATATTCGTTTGCAATTTCTCCGATATTTTTCTGAGATTCGTCCTTAGGTTTTCTGAACTTTGTCTGATCCCGCGTAGATTTTGACAGATAATCTGAGCATTTTGTGCATCCCGTTTCCCAGCCTATCCTAATCTAGTCCCCCAAACCCCGTCTATTCGATCCTAGCCAATCTGAATCCCCTCATCCCAAATCTGATTAAACCGGGAATCCCGCCATCCAGAATCGTGTAATCCTGATTTCTTGTCTTAAATCTTAAATCCTCTCAACAATACTAAAACCCAGATCTACACATTTCTTGTTGAAAACCAAACTTCATTTTTTGATCCAACGCTTCCCTACATGTTCTATAATACATCATGATTCTTCCTTAGAACTAAAGTTTAAGGTTTAATTTCCCGGCACGGAAATTATTGTGCAGTGAAGGCATTTATACAATCACAATCTATGATAAAGATAAGATCAATATCCTTGGAACTACCAGGTTCTCTGGTCAATGATTTAACGAGTTGCCCAGGAATGTGCAGGTTTAAAATCGCACGTAATCAAAAATATAATATGTCATTTGAAATCGTTTAAACCAAGGTATAAAACTCACATGCTTGAGTAATTTGATGAATATTTTCAGTGAGCGTCTTGACCTAAATTAAGGTTCAATTTCGTGCCTTAGAGTATGAATAATTCTACCAAGGTAAAGGGGTCCATTATAGGTCAACTTGACGCTTTCGTGGGTGTAAAGTGGTTTAAATAATAATATCATGAGAAAACCAGAGTTTGATTAGAATGGTCGTTAAATTTTTATTTTCATCAAACATATATTCATTTTTCGCTAGCTCCCTGATTCTCCAGCTAACTAGCACTGTTTTGCGAACCCAGTCATTTTCTAATCAAGTATTTCTTAACCATCATCCGAGTCCCCTGTTGTTTTCACAAATGATGGGAATTGACGAATTTAGAGGAATTTATTTATTCTTAATTAACGAAATGACTAATATAGAAGAAAATTATCGAGCTAAGACGTTTCTTAACCGAAAACTGTATATGTAAAAGTGAATTTGAGGTGTAACAATACACAAGAAGATATTCGTTTTATACGTACACAGTGACGGTGAGAATATCAAATGCGTAAGTTGACAGCATAGACTGCATGCATGCATGGCAAGTGCGGTGAGCTAAGTCATTTCTGAATTATTTTTTGCCTGTCACAGTTGCAAGTAAACATGGATTTCTATCGAACTCGAGAAATTTGTTCTTCTTGCACATGCCCATTGGTGATATGAATAAGTGATGTTCATACCATCAGCAAAGTTGTTTTTAGAGTCATAAACTAAAGACTACAGCACATGAAATCGTATTTTCAACAGTCTAAATGATTTTTCTTGTTTTTCTGTAGCGCTGTGGATGAGTCTGAGATGCGTGAGATAAGTTCTATATGAATTATTAAGGTGCTTGAAAAATCACCGCTAATAATGATCTTGGATTATAGAACGAGAAACATGTTCAGTTAAAATTTTACAATGATCAATTAGACTGAGAATTTCAAATGTGAGACTGGGGCCATTTTCGATCTAAGGATTTTGTCAAACGCTGTTCCACCTCTTAGACTTTGATGAATACCTCGAGGGATGCAAAATTCCGACTTTAATGAAAGTAATTTATTGCTAAAAACTACCTTATCGTGAAAGGCTCTAATCTAATCCATTTTATCACCATTCCATAATGTTTAATATGAACATAATTTGCACTGATATGGAGCCTTTGAGCACACATAGGAACGCACGCACTCCACAGTCGACGGCAATGTCAATAGGTGGGGGCATTTACAGCCACGTAAGCAAATGTAAACTCAATCGGGTAGATCCATTACGGCGTCAGTGGCTTCCCAACAGATTCAGGCTATTGAACTTGAAAAATAAAAAAATCGTGACATCGTTGATAAAAATTCATTATTTTGTATAGCTACACTGCGTGCAAGCGCTAAACGGCATCCGCAGCGCTGCAGCGGCGCAAATAAAAAATGGCACTCGTCGAATCTCGTCATCTAGAATCCCGTCAATTATCATACACATTGAATTTACATACAACATATAAAATACTCAAATTTCAAGTTTGATCCTACTCTTCTTCGTTTTACAATTCCTTATAATATCACTATTAATATTAAGTTCTGGGTTTGCCCAAAATTCAGACACAGTAGGTATTGAGGATATGTTTTTTAATACACTCTGTATATTTATGGCTCCTGGCTCAACAAAAAAACAAAAAAAAAAAAAAAACACAAACACGTAAACTTTGGTAAATATGTTTTTTTTTCGTTTTTACTTATTTGAATTTCTTGCGTTCGGACAAATTACTACTTTTATTGACTGGAAATAACTTAAACAACCCTATGCTGGTAGTCATTCTACAAACTGGCGGATTTTTCGTTCATCAAATTCGTGCAAAGATTCATTCATAAAATTCAAATTTACAAACGAATGGGTCCATGCGGTAAAATCGACCCCTGGTGCTGACAAGGGCCAATCGCAAGGAAGATGTCTAGTAAAATTAAATATTTCGTTATTGTTGGATTGTTGTGAAAGTTGTTTTCAGCGACGCATCTTCTGTCTCTTCCTCTTGCCAGAATGAATATAGAAGATGGAGCTGGTCTGTAAAAATTGTCATAAAAATGTTTTAGATTCACTTGGAGTTATCGTTGTTTTTATATTCTCAAAGAGACGAGATCTACGGGAGAGAAAAATGTTCTGTCTCGGAGCATATCAAGCAGCTCGGTAAAATTAGGCATCGAAACGTCTTTTTTCATTAAGGTAATAGCTGAATTTCACGCGGATGCTGTCTGCCGGACGGTAACATCTGTCAACATTTCGTTTACTACTTCATGAAGCTTGTTTAGATATGTCATCAGTTCTTGATATTAATTTATAGAATAAATATCGTTTTTATGGGCGTCCTTCAACTTGACGTTAACATCCATTAAGGTTTGAGGCCTACAAGCTCTCTACTGACGAACGGTTTTTGTTTAAGATCGTAAGAGATTGCACGTGAATATTTTCGTCATCAAGTGAATAAGTAACAATTTAGCTATTAGGTTTTAATTTATAATCACCTATAATTATCACCTTCCAAAAAAAAACCACCACGGTCCCCGGTTTGAATATGAGGCTACGTCATATCGAGCCTTCGCCAATCATCAATAATATAAATATGACCGTCGTTCAATTGATAGCAACACCCCCAACCATGCCTAAGAACTGAAATACGAACATTTATATGAAAACTTTGACTTGGACAATAAAATTGAAGCACTTTCCGCCTTTTTTTAAAGATGAAACTAGTAATATCTATTCAAAAATCAAAGTAACTCGAATAAATTTAATTAATTTGACGCTAGACGGTTATAATTTACAATTGAACGTTTGAATTTATATCATATAACATTTATTTAGCCTAGTGACCGTATTTATTAGAATCTATAACTGAGATATATTGCTTCAATATTCAAAATTTTTGGAAAGTCATGGGAGTAAATTTATCTTCGAATTTAGTATTTTCTTTCAGTGTTTTATAAATTTGATTTCCTAACTTTTTAGGCTTGTCCACGGAAGGGTTAATGAATCAACAGAAATAAAATCTTCTGCAGTAATTTATCTTCTGCATTAAATGACATCACTGGACATTTGTAATTAGTTATTGTGATCATTTCATCTTATCTTGCTTCATCAGGAAGTAAAAAGCAATTTATCAAACATGACCTTCAATTACGTATCGTAATTAGCAACAAAATCGTATAATTGCAGGCAATAAATTGCGGTTTAAAGACAACATAAAATTCAGAAAACTCTCAATTGGTCACATTATTTAACTTATAAAAGACCGCGTCTTCCTCCCCAGACCACTTCAGTACTCAGGATGGCTTCTCACAATGGCCATCAGCGAGCGGGGCCGCTGTTGCTGTTAACGATAGTTACGCTGCTTGGAACGGCCGCAGACGCCGTGGTGTTTCAGACGATCATGATGAATGTGACCGTACTTCGTCCAGACCTAAACATGACGGCATCAGCGGCGTGTGAGTCAATATCAAACGATACATTAATTTTGTTATATCAGAAAATAAACGTAAATAACATTTATTTACCTTAATATTGTAATAATTGAGTGCCAAATTAGTTTGAGTACTGAATTCAGTAATAATGACATTGTTCGTGATAAACGACGAATAGCATTACGATATGCGATGAACGGCAAAAGTTAAAGTTTGGTATTCCACATTCAGATATGTAAATGTTTTTATATTGCTAATGAAAATTTTTCAGAAATTAGATCATGCTATAATTTAAATTTTAACTCAAGGTAAAGAAGAATTAATATATGAAAATAGAGTTTCTGGTAGATTACGTATTCCTGATAAGCTCAAAAAGCTTTCGCTCAGGAAGAAACATAAAAAAAACTTTTATTCAATTCCAGTATTTTAAAGAACAATTTTCATGTACAAGCAAAATTATTCGTGCGTTTTCCTTTTAATTTTATTATAGAACTTAGTATTAGTCATAGAATTTCAATTATTTCCTGTTTTTTAATTCATTGAGGTATAATTTTATGATAATCCATTATATTTGCTGGTGCATCAAATAAGAATTAAAAACTTCAAATTTGCGACACAAAAATTATAAGTTGGCTATCATTTCGTTTCAAGATTTACCGACCAATTTTTATCCATGGCTTTATCCATTTTGTATTTCAAATATTGAACAATCACAGTCTTAGGAATAAACATTTATGTTGAATTATACCTAGTTCTTTGAATGGTATAACATTGATTAGAAACTCGCCTGCATAACAGTGTTCACCGCCACTAAGTACGGCATAAAAATCTTGAACATCTAATAAAGAATCCCCACATTTTCCTGGACTGCTTCCAATTATTACAATTAACTTGAGGCTACCCCAGGTGAGTGCAAGGCGAAGTGCTTCGTGCTGCCCAAGTGCAGCGCTGCGTCGTATGACATTACGACGTCGGTGTGCAGCATGACGTACGACGCTCCTTGCAACGTCACGACAACATTTGCTCCTGGCGTCATCAGCCTCTTCAAGTTCGGTGAGATCCTTCATTGAAGAAATTTAATTTTTTTTTCAATAAAGCTTTAAGGGACGAGTCGAATATTTACATGATTAATGTTTCTGCTAGTCGTGCTGAAAGAAAGCTTGTGTCATTGAGACAAATCTAATGATGTATAATACAAGACTTCACCATGGGCGCTTTGCCCCGTGACACGCGTGGGTCCGTTGCCCCCACTAGGTATCATTTCAATTTATGTTGTGTCAACATTTTATTTTAAAAGCTAATAGTCTAAACTTGGTCTCAAAATTATCCCTATAAATATTACTTTGAAAAAATAATTTAAAGTAATTTCAAAATCTTCATCTATAGTAATGGAAAAAACTTTATTTAGCGGCAAAAAAATTTTTATCTGGACTAAAACAGTTATTCGCAAAGAACTTAATAACGCAAACATTTAGCAAAACGTTAATCCGTACACTTCATCACAGTGAAACTGTCGACCGGCGGTAGAGAACACGGACCAATATCTGCCATACTTAGCGAGAAACCCGCTATGGGCCCGTGACCCGCAGTGGGCTCGCTGCCCCATGTTACCCTATCCTTTTGGTACACTGACTGATTATTTTTCCTAGTTCTTCAAGAAGCGTTCATCACCAAAGGCAAAACCAGCAACGGATCTCCCGACAACCTGAAGAAGATGTGCGGTGCAGAAGGCGGGGTTCCGCTCATCATCAACACCAAGCAACTGCTTCGAGAAGCTAGGCAGCTCGTCGCTGGTAATATACTTTGGTCGTATTTTCAACTTGATTCACATGACATGTAGAAGCAGGAATGTTAAGGCTCATGTAAGGTTATGTCAAGCTCATAAACAAACATTGTTACTAAAGTTAAACAGAAACGTTAATCATTTTGAGCTGATCAGAGAAATTAGCTACTTGTAGTTCCCAATGTTGAATGAATGAAAATGAACATGTGCCTAATTTTCTTTAGTATCTTCTGCTGACAATGGAATATAGAATGCGCTTGTAGTTACAACGGCCTGGTCAGTTTTCTAATTAATTATGATATGTAAAGAACTCAATTGTCCCTAATTTTGTGGGAATTAGTTTCAGACCGTGGAACATTGCCTATTTTATATAACACGGATGGCCTGGCTGAGCGCTTACCAAACTCACAACAACGGCACCTTCTACTGGCCCGACAACTCCCCTGTGATTGGCTGCGTCTTCACTGCTAGCGACTTCCTCCCGCGATCTTTCGGTGCGCCGGTCGCATCTACGCTCGTTGAAAGTGGACAAATTGTCATGTCACAAGTAGAGTCACCCTACACCAGTCTGCCGGTGCTGTGCGGAAAGATTTTTTAAAAAGATCTCCGAAATAAATATTGATTGCGCAAGGCAATTGTAGATATTCACAGGTAGTTCAACTTTAGATAGCCTTGCATTCGCGAAATTAATAATTTATCATTTTTCCATTGAACTAAAATCAAATTTTTTCTGGATCCGGTCCACTTATTTCATAATAAAATGGGGTGTGCCGATGAATCTGGACACCCTCGCTCCGATCGTCAAAATTCGTACTCATTGAGCGGTTGAAATTCACAAAAAATTCACACCTCAATAAAAGTTGGTTGATTGAACATGGAACATGGCTTATCCAGCTTACGCCAATGAGACCTTCTGTTGGGAAGCCATTTCAAATAATGTCTCTTTTTCAAGAAATGAGTGTCAATAATCACTATAAATGATTATTGACAGATATTTGATGTTCCAAAATGATACTCTTACCGAGGTGTTTAAATATACTTCATAGCGAATTTCGTGACAATTTTGCCATAGTCTGGTATCGCAACGCACAATCTATAATGGAATGCGAATGATTTAGTGGTTGTTATGCACGTTTTTTGAAATACGGCCTATGTATGTTGTATACGTCGTTATTCAGTGGAAGCTGACAGTGTGCACTCTACCTTCTACATTTTCTTGCTGTTGTCTGCACTAGGATTTTACAGGAAGTTTAGATTCACTGTAAGCACATTCTGGTCGCTAAAATTTCAACAGTCTTGACTTCAGAAAATATTTGGCACCGCTGATTTTACTGGCAAAAAGTGATGAAAGAAATTTGAAAAATCTTTTATGGAAATCCTTGTGTCAACCTCTGTTGAAACTGAGGAGAAAATTAATAAATTCAAGCATAGCGTGCTTAAAATAAAACCCCGTGTTATGTTGGCTGCAATTTACATATTATACATGTTAATTCAATATGCTGTTACTGTCAGTGCTTTCTCTTCGTTGTTCAAAATTATTGTTGTCGTTGATTACTTGACTAAACCAAAATTTGTTTCAAACTTCCCTAAAATTGAATATTAAAATTCTATGTAAGATTGTTGTAGTGTAAAATTGTTGAGAATTTTAAATTTACACAAATGCTGGTGAACAAGGAGAAGGAATAAAAATATTCTCATTTTTGTGTAACTCTGAAATTAACACTGAATATGCTAATTCAATTTATTCCTGCGAGCAGAGATTAGGCATCTTTTTCAAAATATTTATCAATCCCTGTTCCCTGATGGAACAAAGTTTTAAGTTCGACCAAAAACTCGTGCATTATTATTGAATAGTAGAATTTTATACGCGCAGCAGATCATGCGCTAAATACGGAAAAGGTTCAAGGGAGAAAAGATATTGAATAAACGATCTGTAGTTGATGGTGGGGTTAGATTGTAAGCCTAGTTATACGGAATCGCTACCGACGATAAAAAAACGTTTACGAAATTAAGTTGTCATTTCATACAGAGATGAATACAATAATCCTTCTCCAAACTGAATTCGCGAAAAGAAGCATATAAATTTTGTGATTCATTTTTTTTAAAGGAGCTCAACGTGTCTGGACATATTACTCACTAATCTGAGGCTCAGATGACCAATATAGATCATTACTGTGATTATTGGGTAAATAATTTGAATTGATTAAATATTATCAACAACGAGCGGATTTCATTTTCCTTCTGGCTGAATCTTAGTCAATCCTTCTAGACGTCGCAAATCAGTCAAGTTTGTTTGTAGAATTTCTTCAAAGGTCAACTGTACTGCAGTGTACATAGCTGAGGCATTAGCTGAAGCAATTATCGGTCTATGAACTGTGAGGAGGCTTATGTTTTCATAAATAATTGGAAAGTTGTGCGGGACGGTATATTTTGTTGTGTTTCATGAAATACAAGTAATCTATATCAGACATTTCCTTCTACTGTATATGTGAATATCACTATCCCGAATCCCGTCAATCAAGATTTGTCGATGCAATTTCAGAGATTGTTCCGATATCCATTTGAGATTTATACGCTATTTCTCCAATATTTGTTCAATATTTTCGCGAAATTTGACCGAACTGATGTTGCTCAAGGTATATTAACCCTGCGATATGAGAATACCCTTATACCAAATCCCACCATCCCGTTGTCCGTCACCCCAAATCCCAATATCTCGAATCCCATCATCCAAAATCTCGTCATCTTAAATCCCGTTCATAATAATACAATCTGAATTTCCATAAAACATCGAAACATTAAAGTTTTGATATTATTCCGATAATGAGTACTATATTTCTCTGTCGCTCAACTTGGGTACCATCATGCATGATGGTTCAGTTCATTTACAGGCTCACCAATGCTTTACACAAATGTTTCACTATTTGATATGCGCAATTGTGTTGTGCAGTGTCATAATCCTCACCACCTGGCGTCTAAATACGACATGAATAATTACCGAAAAAAGACACACACCTAAATTCCAGAAAAGTCTGAAGCTATATGAAAAAATTACTAATACAAACTGTGATTACAACTGATTTATAAAACTGGGTACTAAACCAGAGCACCTCACCGTTTTGGATTTCATAATGATTTTATAATTAGAGAGAAAATTTCAGCTACCCAGAAAATTTCGACACGTAGATGCAGCGAATAAGCTTTTTTTATGGGCCCCATTTATTTATAGGCGGGTCCCATTCGATATATAAAAAATAAATATCAAAATAAAGCCGTCAGTGGCCCAAGACAGTTAACGTAATACCATATTATAAAATTCTTGCTGTTAAAAAAGAATGAATAAAACTGATGTAAACGAACCCAAATAATAATTGAAACAACCTATCATTAGGTACTAAAAACTGAAATCGAAACCGTGCGTTTTCTTCAGGCCAGCTATGGATATCCAACGATAATCTATTTAAGCTCTTATTTCGAAGCCTTTCTGTACACACATAATGAAAACAAAAATTGAGAACGATCGAAATGAATGAACAAGTAAAAGTAAAAATATATTGCGGATCACGTAAGAATTATAAAGAAAGAACAAACTACAAATACTCACAATCAATAAAAACACCATTGAACAAGACGAATATGACCAACACAAAGATAAACGACTAATTTACCCACGTACATCTGTGGTGGAATCACAAATCAGAATACTTACTTGGTTAAGATACGGCGCAGCACCGACGAAGGTATTAGCGCCCGCACAAATCAGAATGACAAAGTATAACAGATAATTACGTGAGGTCACGTCAGTGGTGACTGCCAACATAAACGACTAATAACTAATATATAATACGTAGAGCTTTACAACCACTTACAATATGGTGCGTGTGCTAGTTAAACTTCACAAAGACACAAACCAATTTAAATATCTGTTAGATTTGAGCAGCAACCAACCACTTTCTTTCATTAGATTATTTTATCAGTAGCAGAAGAATGATGAGGTGTTCAAATCGCCAATTTCCCAAAAGATAATTTATCATTCGAAAGCGAAGCTTCGAGGGAATATGATCTGTAAGATTTGGTGATGGTTATAATCATCCAATTAATCTCTTCAGTGTGCAACTCGTCTTAAATAATGACTTTATTTTGTTCTATAGACTTTAAGCCGTTTTACCGAGATAAAGCTTTGCATTACAACAATTCGACACTCCCGCCGTTGGGGAAGGAATGAATTACTGGAATTACCAAACAATTATACATGTTGAACTACATCGGTTACATAATTTTGATTTTCAGCATACGTTGGTAATTAATTTTTCCATCTCTACCTTAGTGCCTATAGGAATTTCTGATGCCATTCGAGTCTTTTTTAAGGTTTATATTAAATTATCATCTCAAAATAGCTCATAATTCACAAATTTCGAAGGATTTTTTCGTTTACGATTTCACAGTGACTGCTAGGAAATCAGATGGGCGAAACATGCAGTTCAGTGATTAGATATGTAGCTGGTGACTATAGAGAATGATCTTGCATTTTTATCCAGCTCGTAAAAATATATTTTATCACCTGCACAGTCACAGTAGGAATATGAGATGTGCGAGTTGAGCGCAGTGACTGTATGCATGTGTATGGTGAGACGTTTCTGAATAAATACACAGCAAGAACGGTCCGTAAGAAACTGAGACTTCCTATTTATCTCGAGATATTGTTTCTTATTACACATACTCCGTGAATGTATGAACAACTGATGCTTGATTTGAGTCATTTTCAAGTAGTCATTATCCAATAGCTATTGCAAATGAAACCGGAATATCAAAAATTTCTGTCAAATTTTTCAGTTTATTGTCATGTTGACTCAATAGATTAAAAAAATGCGTCTTCTGCAGTTTTGAAATTATTTAGGTATTCAAAAAATTATTACTACCAGTGAACTTAGATTATCCACAAACACGACAAATATTTTTATTCAAAATCTTGCATATACTATGAATTTAAAATGAGTGAGAGAAGTAATTTTTATAAAGAATTCCTATATTACTGTCGCATATATTTTTGGGTTTCCAGCCAAAACAAAGGTCCCACGGCTTTGTCGTGATTGACTTCAACGATTAGGTATAAGTCCGACTTAGATAACAATAATTATTGGCTAAAAGATGCGATTGAAGTGAAACTTGATATATTCGTGCAGCATTTGTGCTGTCGTGACGTGTAAGAATTTCGATGGTTGAGTGATATTGAAATTCAATTTTGGCAAAATCTGTTGGGAAATTTTATTCATAAACGACTGAACTGAAGCTCTAGAAATTACTATAGTTTCTTTTGGCTCAGTGTAATGAATGAATAATTTGCGTTTGGTGAAATTTTTATTTCATTATCGATGTCGGAGTTGGTCTTCAAAATATTTTCAAGAAAATCAATTTGAATTTGATTGGCGTTTTCTTTGTTTCCAAGTTCTCACTGTTGCAAATGAAATAGTATTTTCAACAAACTTGACGAGTTTTTTTTTTTCAATTTTCAGCTAGGTAGTGACTGGAATATATCATAAGTGTAATGAATTGTTTTTGAATCAATTAGGGATTTAGAAAATAACTGTATTCAACGCGCCCGGATTTTAATTAAACAAGGGAAATAACTTTATTTAAAAATTTCGCATAGAATGTCAATTTCACATGAGAGACAGAAAGCGTTTTTGATTTGAGTATTTGTTCAAATCCTGCTTCACTTCTCCGAGGAGAATGAATTGCTCGAGTTAGTAAAATATGGCTTACGTTTCAAAAATTAGTAGCCTAAAATATAATTTTGATACGATTTCAGTTAAAGACATAAAATTCGTTAAAAATTCGGGTAATTGTGCAGTAAATGACATTTCACGAGTTTTGAGAGAGTCAGATTTGATTTCAAAAAATTCTTGCCGGAAACCAAATCCTTCACCGCCTGAATTGTACGCAAGAAATTTTGTTTCCTCTTGTTAAATAAATGAACTCCAGGAGTCAACACATGGATTTGGGTTCACCGCATGGGTCTTTTCTTGTAAATTATACGTACATAATTTTCAATTGTGTGTACAAATATTATATATTAATAGAACGTGGCTGAGCAGACTTTTCTCAAAAATATCACATGATTCGATATAAAATGTTATTACACACTTTTATTTATGATATTAGTGTTCAATATATTCAGAGTGAGTGGTGACGGTCAATTGTAAAATATTTGGTCAGAAGTATGGATGATTGTTTTAAAATGCATCGTTCAAACGAAATTTATTGCTCGAAATTGAAGTATTAGAGCACACACTTGTGTAAATAATGCTCTGCCACAAACAAAACACTTGAGCATAAATTAAAAATAGGTTGAATCTTAAATGGGAAAATTAAGTTAGAGATAACAAGAGAGAATAAAATTATTTGTACAATAGATACTGAAATCTGTGTTTGCGGTTCCGTAGAGTCTTTAAATAAACCAGATTACTGATAGTTTCTAAAAATCGAAAAATGTTTAACAGACTCAGTGCGATGAAAGCATTGGTGTAGAATTTCACTAATTGCTCGTTAATTTGTAATAAAATTTTTGCATGACTGTCATTTAGATGGCTTGAGTTAAGAGACTGATTAACTTTGAAAGCCAACTTATAATGTTAACCAGGTGAGACTTGCTGATTTTATGTCACAGAGAATTTTGAAAATCAATCACAGTGGCAAATTAAAATTAAGGAGCATTGCCGTAGATGAGGATCGAAGCAGCTTGTAATAATTAAATCATCTGCAGTAATAAGTAGCTTATCATGCATTTAAAATGTTGAACTTTATAATCTCAGTGCGCCACCAAAATGTGTTCATATACTGCGAGCAGCCAATAAATACTGTGATAAAAAACTAATATTTAAATAATTAGCTCGCGTGATATTTTTATTCACTCATTCGTCCAGAACTAAGTTTCAAAAATATTAATTTACTATTTCAAATTCAATGCAAATATTGTCCTTCTAGATATTTATTTCCACATTCATCGACTAGATTGTTAACAGATTAATTAGGTATTTATTTATTCATTAATTCATATATTAATGAATAAATAAATACTAAATAAATAAATAGGACTAGCATTAAATAGGTAAAATTATTGAATTATTTTGTAAATTAAAGAACGATCAGAGCTGATTTTAGTATTCTGACATAACTCATTTAAAAATATTAGAAATCTATTCCATCATACCTACTATGGAAAAAGAATGAACGCAAAAAGCCAAAATTCAATTTTTTAGCAGCCGACAATATCATAAAAGGATTTAAAATCAAAAGCCTGGATTTTTTGCGGCTTCAAGCGCTCAATTCTCAACGCGCGGTCAAACTTCATCCAGACCTAAACATTACCGCATCTGAGCAGGCGGCAATGGTATAAATATAATTAAAGACACCGTCATAGATTGGTGATGTCCCATGAAATTGAAAACTTCTGGCCGCCAAATTCTCACAGCGCCATCAAACTTGGTTCAGACCTAAACATTACCGCATCTGAGCAGACGGCAATGGTATAAATATAATTAAAGACATCGTCATTAATTGGCGATGTCCAATGAAATTGAAAACTTCAAGCCGCTATATTCTCAGCGCCTCATCGAAACTTGTTCGTTAACTGAGAATGGACATCTAATGACATTACGAAGAAAATAATTCGTATAATTCACGAATCCGATGCTTTTCGAGCTTCACCTGCTCACATCTTGAAAATTCTAAAGAATTTACCGAACGTGGAGTTTGATAGAGCATCGTAGCCTGCAAAAATCTATCAATCATAAACAAAGGTCTTAAGGCGACATAAAATTCCGTAAACCTTCAATTGGTCACATAATTTAGGTTATAAAAGACCGCGTCGTCCTCCCCAGACAGCTTCAGTACTCAGGATGGCTTCTCACAATGGCCATCAGCGAGCGGGGCCGCTGTTGCTGTTAACGATAGTTACGCTGCTTGGAACGGCCGCAGACGCCGTGGTGTTTCAGACGATCATGATGAACGTGACCGTACTTCGTCCAGACCTAAACATGACGGCATAAGCGGCGTAACGCTGGCACAAACTTTATTTGGCTTAGCTAGCGGAGGGATTACGACGCATTTGGTTTTATGCTTTAATCGCACCTCAAAATGCAGTGGATCTGAAAACAAATACAATAC
Organism: Hyalella azteca; assembly: GCF_000764305.2. Classification (NCBI taxonomy): domain Eukaryota; kingdom Metazoa; phylum Arthropoda; class Malacostraca; order Amphipoda; family Hyalellidae; genus Hyalella; species Hyalella azteca. The sequence continues at coordinate 15,741 of NW_025940132.1, forward strand.
AAAGGAATCAATAACTAGCTAAATATGATTAGAAATTAACAATATACCAAATATGATCACTGAGACAATGTGGCCATTAGGAGGAACTTCTTGAATTTATCACAAAATTGACTTACGTATGTGCTTGGCCCTACTTTGCTGAATCAGAAAGATTTTTCCACCTTTGAATTTTCGTTCCTAATACATGAAAAGTCTTACTAGCACACTGAGTGATAGCTGCGGGCTAAACAGCCCGCAGTCGCGTGACCTAAATGACCTAGTCGTCGCGTGTGTTTCGATAAGGAACGACTGACGTGCGAGACGTAGCGGCTAATGAATGGTTCCTAGAGTGTTGCCACTAGGTGTATGAAGAAAAAATACACATAAGAGAACTTAATACTAAAGAAAAGAAATAAATCCTGTTGCTCAGGACACGGCGTGTGAGTCAATATTAAACGAGACAATAATTTGGGAACATTAGGAAATATACGTATATAAAATTTATTCACCTGAATAGTAGTTATTGAGTGACAAATTAACTTGTGTGCTGGAATCCGCAATAATGACCATGTTTGTGATAAACACTGACTTCTGCATTTCAGTAGGTAAATATTATTTTTATTTCTAATGAATATTTGTCAGAAATTATATCGTAAGATCACGAGGATTTAATTTCAAGGGAAAGAAGGATTAGATTATGAAAACTAAGTTCATGGTAGATGACGTATTCCTAAAAAGCTTTAAAAGCTTTTGGTTCAAGCGCACTGCAAGACGCATCCAATTAGCTTTTATTTAATTTTTGTATTTCTGAAGACAATTTTCAGGGATAGTTTCAGTTTGAATTTCATGATAATCTATACAATATGCTGGAACATCGAATTAAAATTAAAAACTTTATTCAACAATGTTTTAAGAAAAACCATTGCATTTATCAGCATAGGAATAAAGATTGGTAAAACAATAATTAAAAGTTGGCCATCCTTTCGTTTCAAGATTTATTGACTAATTTTCATCCATGACTTAATCCAAATTTGTATTTCATAAATAGAACAATTACAGTCTTAAAATTAAAATATTTATGTTTAATTATACCTTATTTTTTGAACAGTATAATATTTTGATTAGAAACTCGCCTGCCTAAAAGTGTTCACCACCCCTATATGTGTACGATGTTGTGTTTCGTGCGTACGCCGTGCTTTTCTATGCACGTGTTAGGCGTATCTAATTAGTTATTAAGTACCTGAGGCAGGTTCTGGTGCCTTGACTTAAATGAGGATAAATGAAGCACGAGTTAAGTATAGATTAGATACTTGCGCTTGGTGAGAATATATCGGCCTACATTTAGGATAATCAGATTATAAGTTGGAGCTTTAACACTGATGTCTTCGGCGTCCAGTTGAAGTATGGATAAGTCTAGAGTGTAACTTCTACTATGACATTAATTTAGGGTTACTGTCCAATTGGATACGGACAAGAGTAAGGGCGTACACACGACTGTAATCGGCCCAAGATTGATGTTTCCGCGTCTGGGCAGAGCTCATATAGCTTCGCCAAGGGCGTTACTTGATAAATATGAAAGGCTAATACAGTGGTTCCCAAAGTGGGCGATATCGCCCCCCTAGGGGCGATGGAAAGATTTTGGGGGGCGGTAAGGAAGAAGAGGGCGTTTGGGGGGCGATAGGGGGGCGATGAGGGGTAGGTAGTCCGAAGTCAAAGTCAGAAGTTTGAACGATTGTTTGACGATTTGTACACAACACGTGCAGCACATCATGACTCCCAGCGATGGTTTTTTCACCCAGATCTGTTTTTTAACCTCTCCTGGGTTTACGTCTCGGACAAATTAACGGCCGGACTCGCGGCCGATCTCACGGCCAATTTACAATTCAATGTTCAAGTAATATCTCTCAAACTAATGAACTTAACTCGATGAAACTTGGTACACGTATTCATTAGAACCTAACGGTAATGTTAAGCTTGTGACTTTTTTTTTATTTTGCCTTCATTTGTTTTTGCCATAGTTATATGGCTATACGGGCCGAAATTCACAGTACCAGGTAATCAAAATTTTTTTCCAAACTATTGAGCAGATTCGAACGAAATTTTGAATTTACAGTCCTAACTACCAAACGTTAATGTTTAGCTCATGAAAATTTATTCGATTGTGCCTTTGTTCGCGAATTTTTTTTATTTCACCTTCATTCTTGATTTAAACAGCAATACGTGCTTAAATTCGCAGTAAGCAAGAAATTCCTCCCAAAACTACTGAATGGATTTGAATGAAACTTAGTATTTAAAAACCTAACCTCAGCAACGTCGATGTTTAGCTCGCTACAATTTTTCGTTTTGCCTTCGTTTGCGAGTTATACGGCTATACGTATACGGATATACGTAAACGGCTCTTGGTTAAACCGGCCGGTAGAAAAGCCGGTCGTTCCTCCTATTTCTGTATAACTCGCGAACGAAAGCAAAATAGAAAAATTGTTGCGAGTTCGGCCTTTATCGCAATATAACTCACGAATGAAGATGAAATTTCAAAATTTTTACGAGCTAAAAAGCAACGTTAGGTTCTGATGAATATATGTTCCAAGTTTCCTTGAGCTGCGTTTATTGGTTTGGGAGATATTACTTGATAATTGAATTTGGAGATTGGTCGTGCGACTGGCCACGAGTCCGGCCGTGAATTTGCCCGAGACGTCCAAGGTTTCTAGTGCTGAAACAGCTAAAACAGCTTAAAAACATATTGGTTCACTAAATGGGGTTCTATTTGTGAAATACACATTAGTGTTTAACATTTATCTATTAAAATTGCAGCGTAGTAAATTTCAAGAAAGAGGCGTATGTTTTAATATGTGTCTGTGGGGGGCGCTAGAAGTTCACTAGGGAGCCAAAGGGGGCGCCAGCCTGAAAAAGTTTGGGAACCACTGGGCTAATACAAGGAAATGCTTATGAACATATCGCATGTGAAGGATCTTATTTTTCAACAAGGAAGACATAAATCAGGAAATATCCAGGGACGAATGGTATCAACATTTTCACCTGACATTTGATCCCACTCATCTCCGTTCTAGAATTCTTTATGATTTCACCATTAAAACGAAAATTTTGGGTACACAGAAAATTCAGACACAGGAGGTAATGTGGATAAATTTTATAATAGTCTTTGTATATTCATAGCTCCTGGCTCAAAAACATTACACAAATGTTCAAATTTTGGTAAATATATAATAGATTTGAACAGGAACTACAAACGTATTATTAATTGCAGAGGATTGAAGCGGTATGAAATCACCATAGTTCATTAGATTTACATAACAAAAGACTCACACATGAAATTACTACAATCAGTGAGCTAATGAATAATAAATCAATTCCTAACATTTGATAAAAATAAAAATTCAATAATCGCTGTCATTCGAATTCGATTTTCGCATAATTTAAATAATTAATTCACTCCACAACGGCTAGAGCACTGAATTGACCTAATATATTCTGTTTTCTCAGTTGAACGACTCAAACTCCAACATACGAAAAAACACTTTAACTTTCTATGCTTTTTTCATTTTACTGTGGCGTGGCGGCTGAATGAATTAAAAAGTACGATTTGAACCCTGTTCTAAATTCATAAACTATTTAGAAAATTACAATTGCTCATTAGCTTAGATGATAATCAAGCACGACAAATACTTCGATTGTTGTTTTTCAAAACTACGAATCTCTGAAGTGTAATATATGTCGCTTTTAAAAGAATTTGTCAATTCCAAAATCATACATTTTTGGTTTCCCAGTCATCGTGACGGGTGCACTGCTTTGGTTTGAATAAATTCAATGAGGAGGTTTAATAACGACTCCCTAGCGCGAGGAATTCATTTACTTGGCAATGGCAAAAAAATTTATGTATTTATTGAGCTTCAGTGTTGTCGGCTGCAAATTAGGCTTCCCGCATGAATTTTTCCAAACTTCAATAAAAATTTTACCAAACTTTAGAAATTCATTGCTTCAAAACAGGGCAAATGCCGCATGTAATTCCGGAGTTTGATTTCAATCGTAGATAAATAATTATTGCAGTATAGAAATGTACCAAACAAAATATATTAAGATCAGTATTTATTTTAAATATTTATGCGTTCTAAATTGTATAGGAATATGCTCTAAATCATGACATGCAGGTAAATTTCACAAATTCACTCGATAACGAGTGGTGTTTAATATAATTATGCGATAAATGAAGCGGAAGTTGAACTGGAAATTTTAAATAAAAAAAATCGCTTCTATAGAGGAACGGAATGAGCCAACAAGCATATACGTATATTTTGTATCGTTAGTTGTTTACTTGCTCTAAAAAATTTTAATTTTATAGGATACATTCCGTAGCCCTAAGAGCTATTTCTTGTTTCTGATCAGAATCACTGATTTCTCAAAGTAATCCACTATTACTGGCAGGATATTTTATGATGATTAAGTCGTTTCGATTGATTTGAGATCGACCAATATCTATGAGAATTTACACTCTACTTTCCTTTTTCTGGCAGTAATCACAATACTGTGGCTTTTGAAGAACTTCATTTCATAAATATAATTTCAGGCTAAAAATTAAATAGAGAGAAACAAATCGACTTCTCTAATTGCTATAAAGTAATAACAGGACGTTTACTTGATTACCGAAAACAATCTGTAACAAAACATAGGCACAACCAGCCGCTGGGCAGCAACCGCCACGACGATGAGAGCTGCGTTTAGAACACTCTTGGCCACGACGTGCCTAGTCGCCGTGTACTTTACTGGTGGCGCTGGAGGTGTCATGCTCGGCTTGGTACTTGCCTATAAAGTGGAACTGCAAGCCTCGGACTTTGCAGGAAACGTGGTCAGCACCACGTACCCCAACATGACTCTCTTCAGGTGCGCGGCCGTGGCCTCCAGTCAAAAAGATTCTACGTTTTGTTTGACGGCCTCGCGAGCCTGCATAGTAACCAACGCCGTCATCCCGCCCTACTTCAACAACAGCGGCGGCAACGGCTTCCACCGCTGCTACACTACCTCCAAACCGCTCTTCGATAGAGGTAGGTGATCAAAACTCAACTACGCCTTACTACAACAACAGCAACGGCAACGGCTTCCACCGCTGCTACACTACCTCCAAACCGCTCTACGACACAGGTGAGTGATCAAAACACTACTATGTCTGACTAAAACCACAGCAACGTTGACGGCTACCGCTGCTGCTACTCTACCTTCTGGCTGTTTTCCGGTAAAGGTGTGATCAAAACACCTTCGTTACCACCAAAAACTATTCTTCTATTAAAGTTAAATGTAGTAGGCCTACATCACAACCACAGTACAAGCTTCTTAGAGAAGTTGACANAACCCCGAAAAACCCTTATTTTATGGTTTTCAAACCATGGGTTTGGCTTTAAGGGGAGCGTCTACCCTAAAATTTATCTCGGCTATTTACGAACGGATCACTCTGAAACTTGGTACACATATGTAAAACAGAATTCTAAGACATTTTTGTTCGTGTGAATTTTTCGAAAAAAATGAAAGAAAACGTGAAATTCTTAGAAAACGGCCAAAAAAGGGGGTACCGTAGAAATCTATCTCCTCCTAGGATTTTCAAGCTACCACATCGAGACACATATCATTCGATGCGTAAAGACCATATCTAAAACTGATGGCAGCGGTTTTTTGGATTTCTAATTTTTGTGGGAGTGGGAGCATTTTTCGTGAATTTTTCGAAAAATTTTCGATTTTCCCCCCCGCCACCCCCCTTTTTGCGGAATAAAATCCAAACTATAACGAAATTAGAAAAAAGCCTGCCATCCGTTCTAGATAATTTTGTTGCGCATCGAATGGTATATGTCTCATTGTTGTAGCTCAAAAACTCTAGGAGGAGATAGGTTTTCCGTGACAATAAGTGTGAATGTTGAGGAGAGCCCGACAAAGTCCCGAGCGCACTGCAATAGGCGCTCAATGTAGCATAGATACCAAACTAAACGTTTCTGGATCTTGATTCCACTCAAGGATGATGGGAGCAACTACATGCGCATCTCTCCCTACAAAGCCCGGAGGCACACAGAGTCAGACCTCATAGAAACACTGTATTTGTAGTGCTGGGCAGCGAATTAGCTCCTATGTAATTACTGAAAGAACTCTCCCCCCGCCCCCCTTTCATGAAGTGTCGTGAACGTACAAATCAACGTACAGAGATGGTAATGGTACCGTTGGATAGGCCAGAATGTCAGCTTTAAGATGAGACTAAACACGTAACTGCAGCACGACTCAAGTAGACACTATATTTAAAGAGCTCAGCAGTTAATTAGTTCCTATCTAATTACTTAAAGAACTCCCCCACCCACCCCCCTTTCATGAAATGTCGTGAAATCATTAATCAACGTACAGATATGGCAGTGGTACCGTTGGATAGGGCAGAATGTCAGCTTTAAAATGAGTATAAAAACCGAAAAAGTGAAAATTTTCAATTTTAGGGTAGACGCTCCCCTTAATAACCGATTATTCAAAGATGTACTTGTTTGTATGTATGGTTAGTCAAATGAATGATATTTTCAAGTGTAACAATCATCACAGCTGGTTTCTGCTCTCTAATATTATGCCATATGCAATAATTCAGACTATTCAATTTGGTGGTTAGTTTTTAATATGGATAATTTAGTCAACCGTCGACCGATGTATCGCCCGGCGATTCATTTAACAGTCGTGTTACCAAGTTGTATGACTTAATTGAAAGATAATATATCATCAATTTGCCCTCATTAGCAACTGTTAACTGCAGCAAGGAATTGGTTAGATGTTTCTACGAATAAAATTAGTTGATACTTGAATACCGCACGCCGAAAATATGACAGTTCGAATATATTGCACATGAATGCAGAAACTAATTTAGATTTTCGCAACATGACTAAACTAAAAAAATGTTCATGCTTAAGCTTCTATTATATTATCTAGTAAGGCTGTGCTCTAATTAACTTTTAATCCCAACCACAAAAAAACATTATTTTGGTCATGAATGAGGGTGAATTATGCACAATAATATGGAGAAATTAAATAGCTCTTATTTTCCAACAAAGCAATTTGTCCGGACTGATGCAGTCGCGGCTGCATTTGACGGCACTGTGAACCATGCGCTACAGGGGACTATATACTAACTTTCCCGGACGCCGTGAGAGTGAAACAATCATCAAAGTTACGCAAGAAATACTGAAAGGAGGCAATTACTCCTCACATTTATCACTTTTCTAGGGAAAATGGTATTTAAATTGCCAGGTGACTTTGGGTTCACTGCAGTCAAATCATGACCATAATACTTATAGTCTGAATACTATATTGCATCCACGGAACGAAGGCTTAAAATAAATCAGGTGGTCTGAACTTTATGTTTACTATTACAAATAATTCTGAAATTCGGCGTAATACACTCAATTTGAAAAGAAATAAACGCGTTCATTTGTGATTTTATAAGTCAGATTCCTTATTCGTACATAATTTATTAAAGGAGATGGATTCGATTGTTTGATATTATATGAAATCAACGGATGGCTCGAATGCCCGTTATTGTATTTCTCTTCTGAATTTATTGCATTGTACAATGTACAATGAATGTATTTTCCTTCAATGAAATCTATTCTCTTCCATTTTTATGATTAACTATCTAAATTCAACGTGAAGTTTAGAACAATAATTGTGTTTGCCCGTTAAAGTCAGTTCATGGAGCACGTATCCCTAACTTTTAGCACAGCTAATGGCTAAGTGCCTGTCACGACCATAGGAAGACGTTCAACTGGGCGCGACAGCTCCCTTGGTATTGGCTGGCTTCCAACCGTAGGTTAAATACTTAAACACGTATGTCTTTTAACTTACATTGCTTATGTAGGGTAATGAATAATTTCACTGAACCCACTGCTGAGGTGCGTAACATCTTCACGGCTTTGATATAAGGTCAATTATTTTCATAATCTTTATATATTAGCAATACTCCTCAATCATGCTCTCCAAGAGGTCATTTGTTAATTATTAATACATTTATTATTTTAATTTATACAGTTTGGTTCATTTTTACTAGGTAGGAACTAATTGAACCACCTGTTTCTCAGGGCAAGCTTCGATTCGATGAAGCTTATACCAAAATGGTCACCTGAGTTTAAGTAGCTCTAGAAAATCAATTTTACTTAATGGAAGTCAAATTCACGGTTAGCTGAATTATAATATTAATTATTCAAGAATTCAATGACAACCACACCGCATAAATAAACAAAACACCGTTGCACATAGTTTCCTCCACGACTCCCACAGATTTAGATAGAATATTCACCATATTTGTGGCTAATCCTTCATCATAATCCACCTTATCCGCCATATTTGTGGCTAATATTTTCGAAGCTTTGTAGAGGCTACGAATGGCCGAATATTTCGTCAGGTATTTGCATGTATATAAAATAATTCATCAATAATCGTAACTAATGCTGCGAAACGGACACTCCAAAGCTCATGAGCGTGTAAAAAAAGTTCTGCCACAAGAGTAAAAATTTTATTAGTAATTCGTCTTGCATAAAATTTTGAATGGCAATTTTAGTTTGAATAAAAGTTAGGAATGGAATACGATTAGCGCCCGAGATACTGAAATCTATGTTTGGAATTCCGTAGAATTGCATGACAATGATCATTATGTTACAGTATTATTTCGATTATATGTAATTTGTTTAAGAATTCAGCTCCATGCGGGTATATGTGTTGAATTTTTAAAGCATAGAATTTAAAAAAAGATTTACTACCAACAGAATTTTGAAATTTCTAATGTTTTACAAGGAGGGCCTATCTGTTTTCATGTCATAGGAATTTTTAAATCTAAGGTACCGTCTAAAAAAATTGAGTGTTGTCATAAATGAAAGTAGGAGCAGCTAAAACATTTCGATCATCAGTATAAGCCAGCGTAATATCCTGCATTAGAAAACTTTCTTCATTATATTCTCAGCGCGTCACCAAAATGTGTTCGTTGATTGCGAAAAGCCGTTAAGCATTGCGATAAAAATAATAATTACATTGTTTATGCCAGCAATTCTTAGATCTCTCTTTCATTATGAGCTGAATTATCGCAAAACCTGACCATCAATAAACTGAAATTAATCTCCGTCGCTTTATCCATCCTAAAAAGAAATAATGTAAATGGCCAAAATTCAAGATCTGAGCAGACGCCAAAGGCACAAATGGAAGTAAAATTTTTGGTATAAATTATTCCTATCGCGTGCAATGCAATTATAAACTTCTAACTTCAATATAATAGCTTCTTATGCTTTCATCCAGAAAGTAATGAACAATTTATCACATGTTGCGTTTAATTAAGCATCATAGGTTACGAAAATGCCCAATAATTATCGATCATAAATTGAGGTTTTAGAACAATATAAAATTCAGAAAACTTTTAAGCGGACACATTCGATGGCTTATAAAAGACCGCGTCGTCCTCCCCAGACCACTTCAGTACTCAGGATGGCTTCTCACAATGGCCATCAGCGAGCGGGGCCGCTGTTGCTGTTAACGATAGTTACGCTGCTTGGAACGGCCGCAGACGCCGTGGTGTTTCAGACGATCATGATGAACGTGACCGTACTTCATCCAGACCTAAACATGACGGCATCAGCGGCGTGTGAGTCAATATAATACGAGATAATAATTATTACAATTGTAAAATCTATGTATGGACCACTTTTTTACCTGATTTTCAATTATAAATATAGAGTGACAAATTAATTTGAGTACTGAAGTTCATAATAATGCCATTGCTCTAGATAAACGATGTCCAGCATTCATACATGCGGACGAAAAAGTTTTGTATTCCGCATTTTCGCAGAAAATGAATATTTTTATTGCTAACGGATATTTATCAGAAATTATATCGTAATACCATAAGGATTTAAATTCAAGGGAGAGTAGGATTAGGAAGGATCGCAAGCTTCTATTTAATTGCTGTTACCTTGGGCAGAATAGATAATATTCATGCTTAAAACCAGATTCGCTGTATCGAGTTCCGTAGAGTGTGAGTGTATTCGAGTGTGATCGTTCGCGGGGTCGAAATAATCAGCCGTTGATGATACGGAAAGTTGAACTTCCAACAGTGATTATAGACTATTTGCATTGATGAGGAATAATTATGCACTGTCATTGATATGACTAAGAAAAATCATATATTGTTAATAAACGAGTTTATATGAAAAATTTCTCTATTTTCTAGGACACTTTTCATTGACAAGCAAAATTATTCGTTCATTGTCCCCATACATTGTTTAAAAGAGAACATTGGAAAAGTAAAGCCTAAGAATTTCAATCATTTCCTGTTAGTATTAATATTAGCCTTAGAATTTCAATTATTACTGTTTCTAATTATATGTGTTAGAATTTCACGATAACCTATAAAATATGCTGGGGCATCAAATTAGAACTAAAAACTTGAATCAACAATGGATTAAAAGAAACCAATTGTAGTAATCAGCGAAGGCGGCGCATCAGCGTGACCGTGGACTACGACGTCCTAAACCCATCATAAGGTCATAGGGATAACAATTTGCGACACAATAACTAAGTTGGCAATCCTTTCATTTAAAGATTTATCGACTAATTTTTATCCATGACTTTATTCATATGTGTGTTTCATGTATTGAACAACCACCATCTTAGGAATAAAATATTTTTGTTGAATTATGTCTCGTTTTTGAGCGGTATCACATTGATTCGAACTCGCTTGCCTACTAGCGTTCACCGCCCCTAAGCACAAACCGAAAATCTTGAATATTTATTGAGGAATCCTCACATTTGATGGAATGAGAAATATTTAATATTTAATGAGGAGTCTTCAGACTGCTTCCAATTATTACAATTAACTTGAGGCTACCCCAGGTGAGTGCAAGGCGAAGTGCTTCGTGCTGCCCAAGTGCAGCGCTGCGTCGTATGACATTACGACGTCGGTGTGCAGCATGACGTACGACGCTCCTTGCAACGTCACGACAACATTTGCTCCTGGCGTCATCAGCCTCTTCAAGTTCGGTGAGATCTTACGTTGAAGAAAAATTATTTGTTTTATGAAGTTTTAGTGCTGGTGCCATTACTGTGTTGGGGGACTATCTCTTATTAAACTGACGTCTCCCCGACACATAGCACGTGATCGTTCTTCAAGACTTTAATAAACCGTTCAAGGCCAAGGATTTTCTTCAATGAATAAATAGTTTCAAGTGAATATAATTAACAATGAATAAATAGAAACAAAAGACAACGAACCAAAACACCCTAATCCTAACCTCACTTTAACTTGACTTTAACCGTGCGTTCATTCACTTTCAATTCACTAATCACGTCCAAATATAGTTCATAACTTGAGCTCATATATCGAGTTCGAACATCGAGGCCTTCCTGAAATACAACAAAAATAACGCATGAAATAACTAACTAGAGAATGAATATATAATAAACAAACAAATTAACACGCACAAATAATCACTAACACGAAACTAATCACTTCTAAAATTGAACAAACACAAATATAATCACAGAACTATCGATTGACGTACCTCCACGGCAAGAACACTAGACACAATGACAGGTAAAACGCAATGTTGCAGGAGGTCACGGCTAAGGTAATTGAAAACTAAAAATGAAAAATCAAAATCCTAATACCTAATACATTGCTACTTATGTCCATATATACATGAATAAATCTATTTCCTCTACAACTGATTGTGTAAGTTGGATGAATATTAGTATTGTGTACTAGAGACTTCATGCATCTTTTTCGTATACTGACTGCTCCTTGTTTGCAGTTATTCAAGAAGCGTTCATCACCAAAGGCAAAACCTTCAACGGATCTCCCGACAACCTGAAGAAGATGTGCGGTGCAGAAGGCGGGGTTCCGCTCATCATCAACACCAAGCAACTGCTTCGAGAAGCTAGGCAGCTCGTCGCTGGTAATATAACTTGGTCATATTTTCAATTGATTCACGTGACAACCTGATGCAGAAATGTTATGTGTCATTTATGGTTGTGTCAAGCTCAACCATAAACATTAGTTAAATGGTTGATAGCAGAATTTACAGTTCTTCTTCGTCTTTATATGAACGATCATCCATCCTTCTTGGGAATTCGTTTGTCAGAAACTATTATTAACCGTCAATTTTGAACATTTAATAAAATAATTCCCATTTTTATTTATATTTATTTAATTTTAATATAACAGGTTAAATCCTAATTGAACATGAATGGGAGTTAGCTGGAGCTGATCAGAAAAATCAGCTTCTCTTAGTTCCCATTGTTCAGTGAAGGAAAGTGAACGTGTACACAATTTTCTCAGGGTTCTTCTGCGGAGGACGGAATATGAACATCCCTTGTAGGTACAACGGTCTGGCTAGTTTTCCAATTAACAGTGAAATCTAGTGATTCCTCACTAATTTTTTGCGGCTTACTCGCAGACCATGGAAAATAGGTAATATGGGGTACAGTTCACGCGGCCTGGCTGAGCGCTTACCAAACTCCTAACAACGGCCCTTACCACTGGTCAGACAACTCCCCGGTGATTGGCTGCGTCTTCGCTGCAAACGACTTCTTTTCTGCTGCACTCATCGGTACATGGGGCATCCGTGCTACGTGACGATGGAAAAATTGGCACGTTATTAGACCAACCATTGGGGATCAATGCTTTGCCCGTACCGTGCGCAAGGACTCCGTGAAAAGTGTATATACGAAGTAAATATTCATTGCGATTGCTATAGTCTAGTCTCACATATGGACCAACTTTTACCAGTCTTGCCTCTTTCACCGCATAAAACTTTTACCAGTCTTGGTTTTTTTCTCCGTATAAAAAATGATTTCAGCCCCTAACATAAAATCAATTTTTTTTCTGGTATCTGGTCAAATATATTATCTTTAATGTAAGTTTGTCGTACAATCGGAACATCCTCGACTCAATAGTCAAAATCGTACTCGTGGAAGTGGTTAAAATGTGCTAAACGCCACAGAGACTTACTGCACGTCAAAATATTCCCACGCAAATATTATTTTTTTCTGTTAGTTCCTATTTCCACATTTCGGGAATATTTATTCAGTAATGCAAATTCACCATTGACAACGTTGACTATTGTCCTTATCTCTTGTTCAAAATTCGCGAAACATGTAAATTATTTCAAAAGTGTAGCGATGACCCGATTGTACTTCAACGCGAAACTAAATCCAACCAGATCAGTTTGTTCACATCATGCGAATAACATTTGTTTTGTCCTGACAATAATCTATCAGTGCTACCGAGAAGGAAACTAATATATAAGGCACGTAGTTTATTTTAAGTCATTTTTCCTATTTTACATAAATGTACAGGTAATTATCGCAGTAAGTCCCACCGGGGGACTGGAACAGCTACCGCTACATGTCTATATAGTGACTTGTAGGAGCAGCTACCGCTAAATGTATATATAGTGACTTGTAGGAGCAGCCACCGCTACATGTCTATATAGCTGTCTCTTATACACATCTAGATGTGTATAAGAGACAGGATCTATATAGTGACTTGTAGGAGCAGCTACCGCTACATGTCTATATAGTGACTTGTAGGAGCAGCTACCGCTACATGTCTATATAGTGACTTGTAGGAGCAGCTACCGCTACATGTCTATAAAGTGACTTGTAGGAGCAGCTACCGCTACATGTCTATATAGTGACTAGTAGGAGCAGCTACCGCTACATGTCCATATAGTGACTTGTAGGAACAAATGCTGTCCTGCACGCTAGCTCTTGCCACTCATGGTGAGCTTGGGTTGTGGCGTTGCAGTTGAGTTAACTACATATTACTTCGAGTACTACAACATTGTGTCCAATATGATACTCTTAGAGAGGCATTAATATATTTTATATGGACAGTCGTGAGAATTTTGCCCTAGCCTGGAATCGCAGCTCGCAATCTATGATAGAACACAAATGATTTAATCGTCGTTTTGCACGTTTAAATTTACTGCACTCAGCGTTTGCATGTCGTTTGCCCGGAGTCTACATCCAGTGGTAGCCGGCAGTGTGCACATTACGTTCCAACTTTTTTTTTTGTTTTCTGCACTCGGATTTTGAACGATATTTACTGTCACTGTTAGCACATTCTGGCCGCCATTAGCCTTGACCAGAGAAAGCATTTAATTGGCACCGCTGATGTTACCGGTGAAAAAAATAGAAGAACGAAGGATATGGAATCTGTTATGAACGTTCTTGTGTCGACCTCCATTGCAATTGATGAGAGCCAAAAAATCAAGCTTGGTGAAAGGCAAATAAGTAGCTGATCTAAATTTTAATGCGTGATGTGTTAATTCAATAAGCTATAGGGAGCATAGCTTCTACTTAACTGATCAAAATTTTCGTTGGTCCTTGATTCTTGGACTTAACCAAAATATAAATTTAATTTCCGAATTTTCTGAATATTGAATAGTAAAATTATTTTTGAGCTCGTACTAAATTTGCAACAGTTGAGGCAGTCAACTTAAATACCGAGGCATAACGAGTCCAAAATAATAATATTTTATTATTTATTTGCATTGTTGTACACATTGATTGCGTTAATTCAATTAACCGTTGCAGGGTTTTCCTTTTTAAAATTTTTCAATCCATGGTCTTCGCCGAAACAAAGATTTCAATTTCTTTTAAACTTCTTGATTGTTGAATATTAGAATTATCTATGCCTTGAACTACCGTGGACTAAACGATCTGCGGATAATGGTGTGTATTGATTGAAGCAATGATAATATGATTTGCTGTTTCCGAGGAATAAATCCAATGAAGATATGAGATTATATCATTTGAGATCTATATATGATTTTTCTTGAAATTAAACGCACTGAAATCATTTTATCATAAGATTTCTATGATTATTTTATTAAAATGACCGCTATGTGTCTGGACAAATTATCCACTCACCTGATGTTCCGTAGACTGATTCCGATCAATACGATGTTCATCGGTTCAATTTTAATTGATAAAATATAATTAACAACGAGCGACTTTTATTTTCCTGTCCGTTGTATCCTTTAATTCATATGGGAAGTCGCAGTAACTAACTCAGCTTTGGTTGTAAAATTTATTAAAGTTTGTACTGAACTGTACTGTAACTTAGATGAGAAATTAACCGAACCGATTGGTATATATTTAACCTATAATTGGTATATATTTAATCTATTCAACCTAGAATATTTAAACTGGCAACAGAATTTTTCTTTCCTGGTTATTGAGATGAAGTACCGAAATTTATTATTTCATTGCAAATTTAATGGTGATTCATTCATGATGGTGATTCATGGAGTTCACTCGGCCTTTCAATGGAAAAGATAGTCACTTCAATATCATTCCGAAATTTCGAATATCTTCATTCGGGATTTGTCCAAGTGTTTTCCGAGATCAAACTCAAACTCAGTTTGAGGGTTTGACTGAGGTTTCTCCCAATTATTTTCTGAGATTCCTGCAATATTTTTCTGAGATAGGAATCACCAGCTTCCTTATATTAAATGATTATTTTAGTTGTAGGGGGCTGAAATGTATTAAAATTACCCATCAATGCCTTTCATCCCACCAATGCCTTTAGTCGCCCACCAAAGAGATAATTTTTCAAGTGAGCGCGTAGATTCGAGGGAATAAATGCTTCAAGATTTATTGACAGATAGAAACGTCTGATGAATGTTTTCAGCGAGAGCCTTCATATAAATTAAGGCTTATTTCCTGTTTTTGAATTTGAGTAGTTTCACCGCACTCAAGGGATATAAAATTAGGTTAATTTGACGCACCTGTCGCTGTGAAGTGAATGAATTCCTCGAATTATGAGAAAATGTGAGCACTAGCTAACTGACTAGGATTATTACTAGGATTATTACTAGCTAACTGACTAGGACTCGAGTATTAACTTAGGATTTCCTATTGCTTTCACGAAACTTCACCAACTTCGAATAGGAAGCTTATTTTTCTTTCTTTTTCAATTGCACTTTTATTTTAAGCTTAATTTTTCTGGCGCAAATTAAGCCAATCCATAATTTTTCGGACGGTGACTGTCGAAAACGAACTTGAATAATTACTAAACTAAAAAAAATTCATACATGCGTATTGACAGTAGGAATATAAGATGTGTGAACTGAGCGCATTGCTTCTATAAATGCAAGGAAATATATAACATAAATACATATCAATGATAAATATATACATATATATTGTATTGATGGAGACTTTTTTATCTAATTCTGATACACGGATTCTAGATTTTTTAGTCCGGTAATTGGGTCCAAGTTTTAGAAGCGGAGCCAAATCATAATAATGGACAATAGCAATTTATTCTACCATCAGCCGAAGAACAACTTCTGTAAATAGGAATAGACGGGAACTTCTTAAACTTCTTAACATGACGCAACACAAGGTTTTCGCGAAACTTCGTTCAAGGTTCAGCCTATTAATCAGAAGCCTAAATTTGTTCCTGTTAAACACTGAATTAAATTTCACGAGCGACACCGTGGAAATATAAGAACTTTGATCTCGTGAAGCTATACAAATAAACGGTAAAAAAAACTCCAGGAGATGCAGGCCTAGTCGAGAGCTAAGCTAAACCTAGCTTCTGCATATATTTTATATGGGAACAACGAAGGAATCTTGCAGAAGGAAATACGGAAAGTCCTTCCGTTCTGGTGATGACTATTGGAAAAATTCAGATAACAGCTCTAGACTTTTAATCTAATATAGTATGAACGTTTTAAGCGAATGTTTTAAGCGAATTATTTCAACTTTCACGAACAGGTTTGAGAAAAAGTGTTCCACCTTGTGCTGCGCAAGCAGACTTCTGAGGCGGCTCATCACCTTATTAATTTACCAATTAAAAAGGTTGATTACCTAATTGTGCGATGATGATACATGGTCAAAAATGTGGACTGACTTTTAATGTTCAAATTATGGTAGGAAACGATTTTCTTCGAATTTGTAATTGGATAACTGTCATTTAGGTAGTGTAATGTATGAAGTTACGCGCGTGAAAGGTGGGAAGAACACGGCAGCACGAAACAGGCTTTATTAGAACCAACATAATGAACATGAAACAAGAACGAGGGCTTACGGAGAACGACTTCTAAATCGTGCTTCTTCTTAGCGGCTAGTTAATGGCGCAGGGACCCCGAAAGAATTTCGAAGAAACACTTAGATACAGATCCGCATTCAGATTTTGATTTTGACTTTACGTCCTTGTCCTCGCCGTATTGGTACCTACGTGAAATCGACACTTTTAGACCCACTTTCGTACTTCCAGCCCTGCTACGAAGATGAAATTTTGGCCCATAATAGAGCCTGATTTTAGATTGACGAATCAAAAGTCGGATCCCCAAAATTCCCCATGGGGAAGACACAAATCCCCAAAAACGACTAATTTTTTCAAAAATTCACCAAAAATCAGCCGTTGCTTGCACGCGCCTTTATCTTGGCTCCTTTTCTTCCCATTGGTTGGGGCAAGTTTCCGGAAATTCCTGGCCAGAAAAACGCCCCCCAGGGGGGGAAAAGCAAAAAAATTATCAAAAATTTGACAATTTTTTAAAAATTGGAGAAATTTTTTTGGACGTTGCCCTTTGAGGGAACGATAGAAAATAGTGAAATCTTTCACAGAAAAAATTGAAAAAATTCTGGAATTTTTTTCCGCCGAGAAAAAGCCGTTTTAAATTTTTGGCAGTTTTCTGTGGAGGCCAAACGGTTGAAGCTAGAAATGAAATTTTTACGTCAAATTATCTCAAAATGAAAGTTAATTAGGGTTTATATCGGACTATTTCTCAATAAACTGCTTGGCTCGCGAGATATTCGAAAAAAATCGATTTTTTGACTTTTTGGCGAAAATTCAAGGCGAAATAACTCGAACTCCGTGCATCTCACAGGAACGTTTACTTCGATAAAAAATCATCCCCAGACTTGTTTTATGATATGCCGCTGAAAAAATTTCAAAAATCGAAAAAAAATTGTTTTCGCGATTTTTGCCGGATTTTTTCCAAGTTTTTCCCACCCCCGGGGTGGGGAAAATTTCAAACGAGTTATTCTCGGCCGGGATCAAAGCCACAGGCGCCAAACTTGGCACACATGTTGGGCATGATTACAGGTATTCCATAAACTTTTTTGGGCCATCCAGGGTCGTTTTTGTGGCGACAACGAATTAAAATCTAATTTTCTTCAAATGAGTTTTTTGTGAGAACTGCGCAGTCGATCGTCACCAATTTTGACACGCATATAGGCACCATTGGCGTGTCTCATGTATACGTTTTTGAGGGGGTCTTCATTATGAATTTTTTCGAGAAAAAAATTCAAAACCGAAATTTCTGAAAAAAAAAATTTCTCAGTCAGGAAAAAAGCCACACGTTTCAAACTCGGTACACATGTCGACCATAATGAGAAGTATGTCCCTATAAATTTACAGCCCTCTAGCATCAATTTTACGACTATAAAAAAATAAAAAATTAAGCATTTGTCGTATCGTGTCACGAGTTTTTGTATACCAGTGTCATATGCCAACGCCGCCAGTGTATTGAGATACGCAGTCACCCGTTCTTTCAATTCTTGTCATTTTGAAACTTTTTCCCTGCCACGAAGTCCTTGAGTTTCGTAAACAGATGAAAATCTGAAGGAGCCAAGTCCAGACGGGTGGATGGTCGAAAATATCCCACTTGAATTTTTTGAGAAGTTGTTTTGTTATCCGAGACGTATGCGGCCTGGCATTATCGCGCAGGAGAATGACACCAGTAGACAACAGACCTCGCCGTCGATTTTGAATTGCCTGCCATAATTTTGTTGCACAATATGCATTGGCATTGAATGTGTCTCCACGGGTCATGAAATCGATGAGCAGTACACTTTGCCGATCCCAGAAACACTGGCGGCGGAGGAACATGACACGGGTATACAAAAACTCGTGACACGATACGACAAATGCTTAAATTTGCCGGAGATTACGTAGAGAAGTAGTGAAATACATGTTCTTTTCAATAAACATGTTTAAATTTGTTAATATTTACTTCCCTTTGTTCAATTCCTAAACGGGTACTACTTTCCGGATGATCCTCGTACATCAACGAACTCACAGTCTCCCTCTGTCCCTGTGATCATACGAAATAAAGTAGTTATCTTTACGCCCTGTTATTCAGCTTGCAAGAGCCATTTCTGTTAATTTATTACAATACATTTATTGAACTCATATGTTTCTCGTAGTTCCAGACCAGGCAATAAATTGTCAAGCGCTGCTACCCAATCGCAATTACTTGAAGAATATAGGATTGACTGAATCCTATATTGGATTAGCTCATATAGGAGATATTCTCTTCAAACACTCAATACAAGCCTCGACTGCAAATTCCGGTAGATATTATGGTATTAGTTTCAGTATTACTTATTTTGCATAGTAAATTAATTTTTAAGGACGAATCAACAGTTGTACCCACCGTACTTGAAGAGACCAATAACGCCGGTTGTGTTCTGTACTTTTGTCTCGCACTGACTGACGTACGTGAGGTTGCACGTAGACGAGGGCTTATCGTACGTCGCTGCCGTGCACTGCGGCTGTACGAGGCACTTGGTACGACAAGCACCTGCAATTGATTTCAATCCAATGAGATAAGCGGGCGTCAACGTATT
The DNA here is from genome assembly GCF_000764305.2 of Hyalella azteca. NCBI lineage: Eukaryota > Metazoa > Arthropoda > Malacostraca > Amphipoda > Hyalellidae > Hyalella > Hyalella azteca. Next base: position 35,373 of record NW_025940132.1, read on the forward strand.
TTGGAAATATTATCTAAGATCACAAACAGGATTTTTTTCATTTAATTTCAATGATTTTTTCTGAGTTTTGTTGATTAATTTTAGACGCAGTTAACTTCACGGCATAAAATAAAATGATTGAAAGGACACTTGGAAATTTAAGATTTATGTTTGTTTATTATAGAGTCAAGTTTATCTTTTTATAGGCGGACGTGTCGTGCCGATCACTGATAAAAAACATAACAATAATATTAAAGGCTATTAATTCTGAGGTCAATGAGAACTCACAGATCTAACCATCAAAGTAAATTTTCCGTCACGAGCAGAAATGACATATTCAATTTTTTGTTGAGTTTAACGTTTGTAAAATAAGTTCACAAGGTGTAGCGGCAAGAGGATCCAGATTTTCTTTCCAGCTGTACAGTCCAGTTCTACTATATTAAAAACTGCGGCAGCAGATGCGACGCTGGATCTGGAGATGCTGCTCGCTGCTCGTAAATATTCTTCTTAATTGGTGCTGCGAAGTAATTATAGAACCTGCCAACAATCTCCATATTCTACTTTCACTTCACTTTGAGTCATGTAACATCAACCATCCTTTTGTTTGTAATATTCTGTAGCAGCGCATATTTTCCGTTGGCCCGCTTTTGAAATTTCTAATGTTCGTTGGTCATTGCTTAATGAGCTGTCATCAATGTTTTATTTAGTTCTTCTATTTGTTTCAACAGTAATTGTGTTGTGAGCTCTTACAGAACAATTCTTTCACATTCTGTCAATGGCGCCTGTTTGAGCGCCACTGTCGAAGTATTGTTCTTGTCTCGATCAACACGATTACGATGATTGCGATACAATTATGCTGGTGCAATACGATTACGATGGTGCAATACGATTACGATGATGCGAAACGTTTACGATGGTGCAATACGATTACGATGGTGCGATACGTTTGCGATGGTGCAATATGATTACGATGGTGCGATACGTTTGCGATGGTGCAATACGATTACGATGGTGCGATACGTTTACGATGGTGCGATACGATTTCGATTGTGCAATACGATTTCGATGGTGCAATACGATTAACATGTTTCTCTCAGTTCCACAACATTGTGTCCCGACATGTTTCTCTCAGTTCCACAACATTGTGTCCTGACATGTTTCTCTCATTACCACAACATTGCGTCCCGACATGTTTCTCTCACTACCACAACATTGTGTCCCGACATGTTTCTCTCATTACCACAACATTGTGTCCCGACATGTTTCTCTCACTATCACAACATTGTGACCCGACATGTTTCTCTCACTACCACGACATTGTGTTTCGACATTTTTCTCTCACTACCACAACATTGTGTCCCGACATGTTTCTCTCACTACCACAACATTGTGTCCCGACATGTTTCTCTCACTACCACAACATTGTGTCCCGACATGTTTCTCTCATTACCACAACATTGCGTCCCGACATGTTTCTCTCACTATCTCAACATTGTGACCCGACATGTTTCTTTCACTTCCACAACATTGTGTCCCGACATTTTTCTCTCACAACCACAACATTTTGTTCCAACATGTTTATTTTAATAGTAATAGCAGGGATATTTTGTGACAAAATTTTACCCCCGACTTGTGGGTTGCGTCGACGTGACGTCCAACCGATTATCAGTAGCTGATGTCCATTAGAATTACATCAATAAGTTACAAAAACAGTACAATGTACGTTAAAAACGAGTTAAAAATGGACTCAGTTTGCTTCAGTAACGACAGGCAAACATCGCGTGACATTGATGCTCGTGTACCTCACACTTTTCAACTTTTTGAATTCAAATACAATTTTACCCTCCTGTTGTTACTCCATCAGGTACAAAATATATATGTTCTCATTTATTTTCATATGTAACGAACATGTTTCATTGTATTTTTCTGCTGACTGTGTAATAATTGATCCTTAAAAAATTGTTTTATATGTATGTGGTAAATGCAACCGTAGAACATATACGTCATTTCTCTGTAAAGGAAGTTGCCACACCCAATAATTTCAACGAGTGAATATTAATAATTAAAACTATGCAAGGGAACTGAATGTTCAACGACGCAACTGCCCGACTCTAAAATAATAAATACCATTAGCCTGAATAATTAACTGGAATTGAAGAAGTATATAGTGTATTAGACTGAGCCAGGCGAATAATTACATGAACATTTTTTACACGTCGTTTGTTCTTAAACTTTAGCAAGCCTCAATTGTTAGATGTAACGTTTCTTCATATATAGCAAGCCTTAATTAAGCCTCTGAATTATTTGCAATGTAAACCACTAAGTTCATTCCATGTTTTTTTTAACGTGGCAGCATATGCATATCGAAGGAAACTCTGCATTAAGCCCAGTTTGTGATGGAATGGATACGAAGGTTCTCTCAGTTCTCGACTGGCGCTCACTCGGCACTCACGATCGTTAGGTTTTAGTACTGTCTTAGTATTAGTAGTTAATTGAAGACAATTCATTAGTGCAGAATGCGATTGCACGATTGAATTACCATATCTTCATATCTTAAGTTTAAATTTACATTTAATGACACTGAAATTTCAATTCTAAACTTAAAATTAAATTTTGTAATTTCTCACCATTCAAATGTAAAATAAGATAAATTTTGGACCCATGTAATGCAAAAAGCTTGTGAATGAGCACTCGATGTATAATAGTCATACACTTTTATAATTATCAGTAGTCACTGTCGTAGCCACTATCATACATTGCATGAGATTGTAAAATGGTTTATTGTTTAGTCGCTTGTTGACTTACTATTTTAATTATTATTATATTATATTATATTATATTATATAACATTG
>NW_025940132.1:38741-135647 GCF_000764305.2 Hyalella azteca
GTTGTGTGGGTCGCGCCCAACGTGTCGTACAAAGGCGACACTTTGTGTGAGTTGTGTGGGTCGCGCCCAACGTGTCGTACAAAGGCGACACTTTGTGTGAGTTGTGTGGGTCGCGCCCAACGTGTCGTACAGAGGCGACACTTTGTGTGAGTTGTGTGGGTCGCGCCCAACGTGTCGTACAGAGGCGACACTTTGTGTGAGTTGTGTGGGTCGAATTTAGCAGTGTTGTTCACTAGGAATTGAATTTTTGCGAGAGAGTTTATTTTAAATGCTGTTTTATTGAGAAATAGAAACACATTGCAATTATATTAAAGGCTTTCGGAATTAACCCAAATTTTGTTGTTTGCTTCATCAATAAGCTAACTCATGATTTTATCATTCAACTGTTTTAAAGCAGAGATTCAAATCTCCGTCGAGGTATCCAAATTTTATTTTAGTGTTGCAATGATGGTTCCATGGTCCACGTTAATTCTGATCAGAGCTTGTCAATTGCCTCAAGGCTGTTCAACATTTCTGATTTAATTTCCATAAATAGGTTAACTTCTAATTTACCTCCGCCCTGTCAAGGCCTTTTCCACCAGTTTCAATTAGTGTCGGTAGAAATCACTCATTAAACTACAGAATGTGAGTCAAGAACTATTAATACTATTGCGAATATGTTTGCCATCTTTTTGAATGGCAAAATCCTGATAATAATATGCAAAAAATGTTCACGCCCGCTTATCTCATTGGATTGAAATCAATTCCAGGTGCTTGTCGTACCAAGTGCCTCGTACAGCCGCAGTGCACGGCAGCGACGTACGATAAGCCCTCGTCTACGTGCAACCTCACGTACGTCAGTCAGTGCGAGACAAAAGTACAGAACACAACCGGCGTTATTGGTCTCTTCAAGTACGGTGAGTAAACATTCAAATAAGAATCATTATACTGATTATAATTATTGAAAGATTAATAATTATTTGAGGCTGAATAATTCATGGAATTCCATATTAAATTGAAATTAAACTATGACTGGTTGTTAATAAAGCTAAATAAGTTACATAAGGTTGAATAAAAATGTATCAAATTTATCCATGTCATTGAATCTTCATGAAATTAATATTGGTGAATAAAATTTAAACTCTAGACAAAAAAGCTAAATAATATTAGCAAACAAACGCCTTCATCTAAGCCCAAATTATGCTTGAAGACATTTAAATCAAGATTTCTACCAGATACAAAGAACATTGACAAAGTAATTCTACCAAAGACAAAGAACATTGAAAAAGTAATTAATCCGCGAAAGTATTAAGCTGCTGGCAAAATTTTAACGTCTTGACCAGGGCAAGCTCGATAAAATTATTACTTTAGAAAATGTAAAACTAAAACGTACCACAGACACGGTCGTCAGAGACGTGTTCATCACCACGGCTATCAAAACCAACGGGTCTCTGGCGATCCAGCGTAGTCTCTGTAGGGCAGAAGGCGGCGAGCCTCTCGTCATCAAGACCAAGCAAGTCAGAGACAAGGCAGTGCAACTCGTCAAGGGTAAGATATGCTTGGTCTGTAAAATTCTGGAAAATAACGAAATAATTTGGGAAAATGGTCTAATTTTGTAAAATAATTGGCATTGAATTGCTGACAACATTTTAAATTATTATCTGAATTAACGTCTCAGTTTTCTTATTTAATCCATATTTTAGTTATATAAGTTTTCAAAGGCACGTCATCTCAAATTAAAACTTACATCACAAAATTAAATCGGTTGAATAAATAATTATGAAGCATTGCTGATGGCGATATGGCCAGGACTATGCAAGACAAAAACAAACTAGGAATGATTGGGACTCATCTGTAATTCCAACTTTCTCTCCAATTCCCTTCATTTCATGTAGTAATGGCATGAGATATTTGTGTCTACCGACAATGAGATCAACATAAATGGATATCATTTCTGCGACCGAGTTTTAATAATTTTATTCAACTTTATTTAGTTAGGGCCAGTCGCATGAAGTTGAAAATTTCCGGCTATAGCATGAAATTAGTGTATAAATTTTTTTAATTTGTTCTAATCCTTCTTCATTGCATTATCTTGCATCTTTATTAATCATTGAGTACCTCATCATGGGTCGCTTCACTGTCAACAGACAATAGCCCTGGATATGAGAGTGGAAAGTCCGCCTGGCTGAGCGCCTTTGGTAACAAAAACCGACAATTCTTCTGGCCTGACGGCACCGACATCCGCAACTGTGCCTCAAATGCAACCGATGTACAGGCGTCTTATGGCGGCCTAGACGGACCAGCAACAATGCTGACGGAACAAAACGTCGTCCGGCGTTCAGCAGTTCAAAGAACCGCGGGTTACCCGGTGCTGTGCTATAAATATTAGATTCTGAACTTTTTACAGCTCATCCCTAATTTTTTACTTTTCCAAAAAGCCAAGACTAAACGGCTTTCCAAAAATCATAATCAATTCTATCGAAAACTATTACTAGTTATGTTCCCATGGCTCAAAAATTTACGTCCTATTCAGATAAGTTCATCAATTCGAAAGGCTTTTTAGATGGCCTTTGTGTTCTGTAAAATCTATATGTCGGCTACCTCGATATCTTTATCATTTCGTTTAAATTTTGAACCATAAGTATAGAAACATTGCAAACTGTCTAACTTTCTCGTGTATCACTTTACTTGCCGTAAAACAACGAACTAAGCAACATTAATAAAATAGATTAGTTGCATGAGCAACTCATCTATATTCTAATAATGAGCTGTGTCATTATTAGAATATAAATCAAACTCTACAGGCTACTTGTCAAATGAAGACTACATGTTAAACTCTACAGGCTACTTGTCAAAATGAAGGCTACTTGTCAAACTCTACAGGGTACTTGCCTAAATGAAGGCTACTTGTCAAACTCTACAGGCTACTTGTCAAAATGAAGGCTACTTGTCAAACTCTACAGGCCACTTGTCAAAATGAAGGCTACTTGTCAAACTCTACAATCTACAGGCTACTTGTCATTAATCTGCACTACATATTCTAAATCGATATCAGTTTGATGAGGTATATATTCATGACGATCTGAAGTTGTTGCCGAAGCCTTATTATGTGCTGCAGTGTAACTGAGATTTTGAATAAGAATACTGAGATTTTGTTGTTATGGTTAAAAATGCAAATGTTCATCTGATCCGGGCCAAAGGTGTCTTTACTTTACGGTGTCATTTTTGCAAAACAATTAGTATAACTTAGAATTAATCAATTTAACGTGAAATTAGTTATATCAGCCTCACAATTGTTTAACTCGTACATTAACGTTTATTGGTGTTTTCACTTATAGTTTTTTCTTTAGCTGTACGAAAGTTATTAATGCTGAATTTGGACTTTAAATATTTTTTGTTATATATTAAGGTAGTATTACTTGCATTCAGATACAAAATTGAGATTTAACAATAAATATTTGTGCATACTTTTTCCGAGCTTTGTTCTAATCAGTAGTCATATAACAAAATACTATTTATTTCATTTTTCGAAATCGCAGTAAGTTAAATACTCACACTAAACTCCGCGGAGATTTTGTGGGTCGTTTTCTGCTAGGTTGATATTCTAATAATCTCCTCATGTCCAAAAAGACAAATTTAATTTAAAAAATGACGCCTAAAAAGTCGTTTACATGAGGCTACTTGACGCGATTGAGTCATTGATTACTTGCAGCATTAATCAGAACTTGTGTTAAGAAACAGTTCACATGATTATCTTATGTATATTTGTCACAGTTTATGTGGGCGTGGGTTCGAAGCTCGGAACTACAAATATATTTAAATGAAGCTGTCGAGGTCCATTCCATAGATAAATAAATATGAAAATAAAACCGTCAATAGCCACTGACATTAAAATGAATGATAAATCTTATGCTACTTAAAGATGGATAAATAAAACGTAATATAAAATAATTAATTTAAACGACATTTCTTCATGTACCAAAGCAAATATAAAAACCACGCGTTTCTTTTGGCTCACTATCGATTTTCGTAGAGAATCTTTTCAAGTCCTTATTTCGGAGCCTTTCTGCACACACAAAAATGAGAACACAAATTTATAATTAAATAAATAATCAAATAAAAAAATATTGCACGGATCACACACGATTAATAAAGAAACAATATAACTACCTTGCTACCACCTGGTGACTACACAGAGGCTAGTGCCTCCATTACACAAACTTCTCTAATTATATAGCTTCACTAACGCACTGTTGATTCATCAATAATATTAACATGCTCAGGTGGTATTTTTATTTATTCCCTGCATTCAAAACGCATGAAAATTTATGACTTTAATGTTTGAAAGTAAGCAACATTATATAAAATCGAAGATTGCATTTCACGAGTGGAAAGTTCTTTATAGTATTAGTTATAGCTTTTGGCTAAAAACTTTTACACACCTATTTACTCTGTGGCAATTATTCATTATTCGAGCATCAGACTCATCGAGTCTTATCTATTTTATTAATTAATTTACTCCGTATATATAAGGATTTCCAGTACTAAAATTTCGATTCTTTCTATGTATTCATCTATATAAAATTAAAATTTTTACATATTTTGAGCATGCCTAATATACTCTCTCATCGTATCGAAGTTTTCCTGACTGTTAATAATCACGAACAACTGAAGGTTGGTAATTAATTGAATGTTTAAAAGTTCATTCGGTTCTAAGTGGGTCAAACATAATGCAGCAAAACATGTTTTTCATAAATACAGTATGTTCAGGTTAATTTGATTTACACAAAAGAATGATTCAAGAAACAACGGTATCTATTAATTTTGTGGGAACTTTCCGTGCAACAGATTATAATTAAAACTTCGCAGCAAGGTTCCTGCTTTTTTATTGGTAGAATATAATTAATTATCTTCTTCATATCACTAGTTAATTGTTAATAATTTTTCTTCACTGTGATTTTCTGATGAACGTCCAACAATCATGTTCAATCCAAGAAGTTGAATGAAAAAATAGCATTATTTTCTCATTTAGATGATGGCTCTGATATTTAATCAATAGAGTGAAATGATATAATCAGGGAGCTGAATGCGTTATGTACTGTCAGCTCATGACCTATACGGAATGCACTATTGTATGGTATAGTTACATTTGCTTCGGAATTCATTAATTACCACTATATAATGCACTATTACTATAGCTGCAGAATTCACTAATTATATAGTGGTAATTAGGTAATTCCGTAGCTACATTTGCTACGGAATTCATTAATTACCACTATATAATGCACTATTACTATAGCTACGGAATGCACTAATGTAACGCATTGTCAGCCCATGATCTATACGGAATGCACTAATCAGAAGGAGAATGCCAACAAAGATCCTATATTTCACTGGTAAATTAGGCGTCCTGTACAGCTAATTACCACTGTGATGTATTATTTGTAATTCAGCTGTCTATTACGTATGGAATTTCTTGATGGACCTCAAATTTCTACTTTGGTTGTTACCTAGAAAAATTAATGTAAGAAAATTTCTATCCCATGCAAAGTTTTTCTTCACTTCAAATGCAAAAAATAAACGAATGTGATGCACGCGCTCGTGGTTGTGAGCCTACAATATATTTGTGCTGAGCAGTGAGACTTATGGAGATATGGATTTCAATATAACTATTATTCAGCACCTCCACATTGAGTTTAGAAAATAATATTGTACTTTTATCCAGAACGGAAATTGTAAACTTTTTTAGCAGAACTTGCAATTTAAGGTATCACACATGGTCACTTAATATCTCCCAAAAGAACCACCATGGTCCCCCGGCCCTCCTCTTGGGGCTACTACGTTGTCATGCCTCAGTCAAGCATTAGATCGCTCTGACCGATCGCTACATGGCAGTGACCGTATATTATTGATTCAACATCAATTCATTTCTTCAAGAAGCAAAATTTTATAAAATATGTACTAGAAAATATTGGTATCAATATATCTTATAACGTTCATTCATTCTTGAACTTCAATAAAATATTTGAATTTCTCCATATTTCTATGCTTGCTCGCGCAAATGTTAATTTGACTGATGAGCACTCAAAAAATGCTCTAGAACTTTTTCCGATCTTATACATACAACTGGAGGTTTAGTACAATAGCGGCTAATATAATTATACAATGTCCTACTATTATGTTTTATTTTTTAAAAATTTCCTTTATTATGTGCTAATAATTAGCGTATTAAGTTGGGGAAATGTTTCAATTTAAATTAAGGTGGATTGCTGAGATTAGTTACCTGGCGTTTAACAGTAAATTACAATCGGGGCTGCGTTACTTTTTGGTAGGCGTACCATTTCAACGTGCGTACCAATCGTGCGTACCATTTAATTGACACTCGAGTATCAATAGTGCGAACACTAGAGTATGAATGGTGCGATGAATAGTGCGAACAACTAAAATAATAGTAGTTAGTAAAGGTATTTGAGTTTATTTCAGACAAGACACGGCACTCTGGCAGTTCAACGACTTTCATTTGTATTGAAACTATCTCTAAATTGTGTACGTTCATAAAGAGTTGAATCACGACTGCTTCATTCAACTCCTGACACCCTGCAGAAGTTGATATGAAAAAGTAAAGCCAGCCAGCTTAACACTTGAGAGTTATGCGTACATGTTAATAGTTGAAGCACAGCACTGGGTACATGATGCCTTTTTGACCTATTGAACGTTTGATCACGTTATATTCTGAGAACATTGATGCTGGTCCATCAGTTATGTAGAGTTCCTGGACGTCCGTTGCTTGCGAGGCGCAGTTGTGGATGTCGGTGCCGTCAGGCCAGACGAAGTTTCGGTAGGGCAGAGAGTCGTTGCAGGAGGCGCTCAGCCAGGCAACGAGCTCCAACAACAAATATTGGTTGCCGTTTTCTGTTCGAGAATAAAGTTAAAGTGTGCATTGAAGTTATCAGAACTGATCACATGCCTGGTAGAGGAAAATTCTTCGCTCGTCGGTTGTTAATCGTTGTACGAGATTGTGGGCCAGAGGATGTTATGGCATGAATATTCTCGGTTTCAGATGGTTCAGGTACGCAAATTTTAAAATGACACCAGAAATTATATATAAATTATGAGCCTAAGAATTTCTTCTTATCTTGAACAAAATTCCAAGGCTTGCGTAATGGTCTCGATACTAATAATAATTTCGATACTATTTGCATGAATATTTATTCAAATAAGTTTGACTGCAATTTTCAAAATGTGCTCGTAGAAGCAACTTCTCACCCTTGACGAGTTGCACTGCCTTGTCTCTGACTTGCTTGGTCTTGATGACGAGAGGCTCGCCGCCTTCTGCCCTGCAGAGACGCCGTTGGTTCGCCAGAGACCCGTTGGTTGTGATAGCCGTGGTGAGGAACACGTCTATGATGACCGTGTCTGTTGTTGTTTAAAAAATGTTTTGAATATTTTGGACCCGAAATGCTTAGGCTTACAAATTCTAGTGATTAATAAATACTCTACAACTGAAGAATTTCATTCATAAATTGCATACGTTTTCGCGAGTCGGTAAATTAAATCGCAATTTTACAGCAGCATGTGCGAGTATTGGCTGGCTTCCTGGTGGCCATTGTAGGAAATACGCTCACTAAGCAATATTTCACTTATACTAACGCAGCATACTTGGAAAGGTCCAGTCGTTACCTAGAGATCAACCTCCTATAATATCATCACCGAAATGGAAAGATTATGTTGGCGCATAGTCAAAAAATTGTACTCACCGTACTTGAAGAGATCAATAACGCCGGTTGTGTTCTGTACTTTTGTCTCGCACTGACTGACGTACGTGAGGTTGCACGTAGACGAGGGCTTATCGTACGTCGCTGCCGTGCACTGCGGCTGTACGAGGCACTTGGTACGACAAGCGCCTGCAATTGATTTTGCAAGAGGGATTTTTTTTCAGGAGTGATTTTTAACAAGTGCCAGGAATTAATTTTGTAGTTAATAAGAGTTTAAAAAGACATTATGTTAATTTACTATCTTACAGGTCTTATCGTTGGAAATATACAGAATATTTGGGGAAATAATCTACGCAAATCTGAAAAGCAGTTCAATATTATCATGCTCGACCATATATCAAATTCATCATTAGAGGCGAATACCTATAAGGACATTTGCTGATAGAAAGAAGAAAGGGATAATAACTGTCTCTCAAACTTTCCATGCATATACGAATACTGCTATAAAGTAGCTTCAATTTTACAAATTCTGAAGCAATACCCAACTATAAACGCAGACTACACGGATCGTAACTAACGTCAATGTAACAAACAGATTGCTAGGTCGTTCAAACATAAGCTCAATTAATTGAACCACCGCATTCCTGCACTTGTCAGCCAACTACCTGTATAAGAGCAAATTAGGTCGGCAGTAATCATTTACTATATTTTTCTTTCATACTTATATATACTCATACATATTAAACGCACATGAATCGACCTAGAACATAAAGTCCACCAATTCAACTCACACAAAGTGTCGCCTTTGTACGACACGTTGGGCGCGACCCACACAACTCACACAAAGTGTCGCCTTTGTACGACACGTTGGGCGCGATGATGTCGATGTCTTTCATCACCACCTTGAAGGCGGGATACTCTCCAGCTGCCACCAGCTGCAGCAGCTGTACGAGCAGCATGACCGTCCAGCAGTTCATTTTTCCAGTTACGCCAATGCTGCTGGGATATATTTAATGAGCAGATATTTGGAATATATAGAAAAGTCCAACTAATTACGATGACTAAAGAAATGCTTAATGAGTATGAAGATTTTTCATTGAGCATTAATGTTGACCGGTAGTGATCATAGGTGTAAAAAAATTTAATCGCTCAAATTTAGAGCAGCCATGTGAGTTAGACTATCCCAATTTAATTCTCTACCAATATATCCTCCACTTTCCAACCATATATCAGTTTAGCTGAATTGCTCAATTTAAAATCTTTTGCAAGATCTAACTTGCGTCATTTACACTATCCTATTGCCTCCCCGTGACTAATATATCACAATCAAAGTAATTGGTCTTTTCTGCGAAACACTTAATTACACGCGATATGTTCGGTCGATCTAATTACCGAAGTTATGCCGATCTACAAACAATATTTCGCAAATTTCGTTGAAGTAACCATCAAAGTGTGGTCAAAGTGACCAACGAGGTTCAGTCAGAGTACCTAGAAATATTCAGTGAGAGCAAACATCTGAGTTCGAGTAAAGTAAGCAGCTTGCTCCAGTCTGAGTAAACAGCAGTGATCGGTGCTTCAGAGCCGCTGAATAAAATGAGAAGTTAATAGTCAAATTCATACTAATAGCAAAATAAACCGTACATGAGTAACAGCGTAATAAACCGTCTTATGTTTGCTATTGTTTTAAGATTGCACGCCTCAGTTATTTATCTGATAAAATAGTAACCACAAATTAAATTTGAAACAAAAATTCGCTCAAGATCGCAAATTTCCACAAGACGATTGTTCAAAATCTTCAGCGCGGATTTAATGATTTATTCAATTAACTGGATGCAAGATGAAATTAAGCTAAAAACAAAAGAAACAATCTTTATCAGCCTTATAATCGATTAGAATGCATAATATAATCGAATAGAATGACTTGCTCAGTAAAGAATAACAGTCGCACGTAAATTTGTGAACTACACTAGTATGTCCCCATTCAATTGTTGTTCGTTTGGCTCGTCAGGTTTACATGAGCGTTTACGTTTTGATATGAAACAAAATATTTTCTGGCCACGGTAAAGGTTTGTAATCAACAAAAAAAGAAAACTCTGGCAATGTAAGTTGCTCTAAGTTCGCTCCAATGTCACTATCGTAATAGCATCGATCCTCACTATATATCTGAACAAAGCGAGGAACGTTTAAAAAAAATTTATCTTTCACATTTACACTATTGGGAGCGGACGAATGATGAATTATAATTACAGTGGTAAATTAATTAGGATTAACTGACGAATAATTTAATTTCTTAGAAAAAATGAGAAATTTGATTTATAACTATCTGACTCTCTATATAGTGAACAATTACAATAATTGAGTTGCATATTATTTACGAAAATCGTTTGTGTTCTCTGTAAAATTATATCGGTCATAAATCAATTAATTTGGTTATAAATTGAGTATTCACAATTCACAATGAGAGTATACGCTTAATAATTAGACATCGTTTAGTAAAAATTAGTACTGCATTTATAACTCACCTCGATGGTTTATTTTGTGCGAAGAGCAGATCTTCAATAAACGAATTATGAATATGTTTAAAGGCTCAAAATACCCTCGTGATTGAGGGCTTCTAGCGAGAGTCTGTCGTGGTCTACGAACAAGCGCCTGGCTGCGAGTCTCGCCTCGATCTCGACTCTGTATCAGGCTTCAAACTTCATGTCACGCCTGTGGAGTATAGAAGTTTTCGTTACGGTGGACTTTCATATGTAAATTCAAAGACGAAAACTTACAGTCGAGATCGATAGTTTACAATGTTTAAGTTAGCCTTGACGAGAGATCTTTTTTCTGGACTCCACACACATAACGGAAAAGAAATTGTTGTTGAATTTCAATTTGCTATGCAATTTGCTAGGTTTGTTATGGTATGCTCAGCAGTACTTTCCTTAAATAGAAAATTTTTTCTAAAGTTATTTTAATAGAAGTAAAACCCTTATTTTTCTTTATGTTACCCGTGATAATGCTAGCGTAGTAAAATAATTTTAAGGGAAGTTCATAATTACTCAGGTAAGTTCAGAAAGGTTTAACGAAAAAATTAAGTAAATCTAGAGCTGTTTTGCTCTTTGAAAATAAAAAATATTTCAACAGACTCTGAGGGTCATGCATTATTTAACATTTGAGGGGAAGCTATAAATGAGCGACATGAATATTTCTATTTTCATTTCGGTCTTTTGAGTGACTTCTTATGTAACGTTTTCCATGCTTTTTGTGTCTGGCATGGGAAAGATTCACTAGAATTCGACGCAAATATTATTAAGCAAAAATATTGTTTCCATAAAAAAAACTTTTGTTCCGTTTGTCATATAGCAAATATTCCTGCCAGTACTGATTCTCCTATTGGTGCTCTACTTTGAAGCCTGTGCGCTCCACATTGGTTAGTTGAAACGACCAGGCGTGCTGAAATGCCGTATGGAATTAAGTATTATAGTTCGAAATATTGATGTGAACACTGAGCAGGCGTGCAGACGAGCGGTATGGATTTAAGAAATATAGTTGCAGATAATTAATGTGTTTAAAATTCAGGCTTTCACTAGTGTGCTTGAATTTGTATGCTCATAGAACTGTGAATAGGCGTTGCAAATTCTAAGTGGTCGTAACGAAACTAAATAATCTTTAGCTTAACGCAGCTTGAACTTTTGATCGGTGAATTTAGTCCAATTTATTAGCGCGACCTGCAATATTCAAAGGCAGTATAAGGCTCGCTCTGAAGGAAAGTGATTCTAGTAGTTAATAGCCCTTAACCATAATGCCTTAGTTTAAATAAATTTGTTAAGCCGCGTCCTCTTAGCTCTGTCCTCGGGTTCTGTATCGGGTCTTGAATTTCTTACCGCGCTGCGTGATCGATGAGTTCAACCGATTATGTGTCACAACATTACTAATTAATATATATCGATAACATATTTCTACAGCAAGAAGTGACAGTTTATCGTCTAGCCCAAGCCGTTCTACAATAAAATTGAAATAGTTCTTCGCGAGGCTTAGCTGCGCGTTGCTAAAGGTGATATGAAGCCAATTCAAACAATACTTTTTTAGACTAAATAGTAATTTTTCCACCAATACAGCCGTGCAATATTCGGAAACAAATGGTAACATGTAACGCAGGAACGCATAAAAGCTACTTGTATTAACTTGCCCACGACTTTTATTTTTCCAAACAGCTGTCAGAACTCCTGGCTTCCCGCCCTAAACCGAGAACCTAGGCCAGGAAATTTAAATCATCGCCACTTCAGGAATCGTAAAAAATAGCTTGCTTTTTTCGACAGTAAAAACAATTTTTACTGCGAAGCCTATTTACTTCAGTGAAATTTTAAATAGAAACGTAGTCTCTGTTTGATCATACTAATATGTCATCGTGTAATGATGCAGGCATTCAAGTTTTTTAAGTAAACCAAAGCCGATATTTCAGCGGTTGTATTGATCCACTGGACGTTGATCGTAGTGCAAGTGGCGGCCAACTTACGCTGACACTGTTTTCTAGGCTAAAAAATATTGTGCAGCATTAACAGTGACACTAATTGTGAAATATTGCGACCTGCAGGTAAAATTTTGCCGCAATATGTTAACTATTGCTACATGTTTTCCACGAAGGTAGCATCGGAGCTGCTCAGAAGGTAGAGTGTAATGAGTTTCAGGCATAATCTTACAGCAACGTTTCTTAGCCTGCAGGTTGTGAAGAACAAAAAGCAGGTCTTTTCGAGTAGGTTGCCTGAAATGTAATAGAAAAGTGCAGGTTAAACCGTAAAGTTAACAGGGCTAAACAATGAAGGTTGTGTATGATGGCGATAATGGTACCTTAAATTGGTGATGCATGGAAGTTGAAAGTTTAAACTTGCCATTAGATAAAATAAATGCTATCATTGATACAAACTTTATAATGTACCCAGTGAAGCCCTCACATAAACCAGCTCTATATATGCAGTTTAGAAGACATCTCTTCACTGTCAATGGAAGGCGAATGACAACAAAATACGAATCTGATAATACGAATTAAAATACAATAATCTTTACCATACCTTTGTTGACTAATTCAGCAGGTGTCATTAGTAACGCGATTGATGTGCATTATGTCCTCATTATAAATTTAATTCGAGAGCAGAAAATGAACATCCAAAAAAACATATTCAGCTTAAGGAAGAGAGCAATGGGCAAAATGTCTTTATTCGTATAGCCAAGATGAATGACGCTTTACTTATCAGTCGTCATCAGTAAAACAAAATTGTTAACTAAAATCTTTAATCTAATGGAAGGAATTGTATTTATCAAAAAGCACTTATTTTTTCTGGTAGCATCAAACTAATAGATCCGTTGAAAAAATTTTATCTTAGATTCAACAGGAGCTCAAAAATGGAGCAAAATTTAAAAGGGTAGCTCAACGATATAGCACTCAAAGTCCATAAAATCCTTCCTATGTTGAAATGACTTAAATCAATATATTTTATACAATCACAACCTCCTCTATTTTACATAATCACAAAAAATTCACAATCTATAATGAAGAAGTGGGATGATCTTAGTGTTATTCAAATGAAAATAGAATTTATCTATGAAATACATGAACGAACTTAATCATAGACATAGTTATTCAGAACTCACATGGGGTCTACTGTCTGCATCGGGATAAGGTAGTGAGGCTACAAGTAACACACTAACAACCAACTTCAGCAAAATCTAAGTAAGTTTAAAACAACGTTACTTCAACGAAATCAACCTGTAAACAACGTAGTTTCAATGCTATATACCTGAAGGGAAGCTCTTCGTACGTAAGCGGGCCTGACAATGCGAATAATATCTGCACTAGACTAAGGGTTTCTGTGCAATTCGTTCGTATGACTCAGGCTCGGAAATTCATGTAAATTTGACAGTCAAAACCGGCTATGTTGCAATGCTAGATGATGTAATAATCTAGCATCTAGCTATATCATGTAATCATCGCAATAATAGATCATGAATCGCACATATGCTCAAACAGAATTGTACCCAGGATGGTTAGACAGTCTATTTTCTGGTAGCTTTAGTGCCATGGTTTGCGAACTGTGATACGCGTGCCTCCATGCAGTGATATGCAAGGGCATTATAGGTGTTGTCTGAAATCTTCTGGGTTGTGATCAATGCTAAGTTGATTACTTTGTAATTCATGGAAATGTTTACTGCTTCAACATAATCTTGAATCAATTAGCAACGGTCGATTGTACGTTGTAGCAATTTGTTTTACGGCGAGTGGCCATTCGCCACTCACACGGTTGCAGCAATCAATCGTTAAATTTAAAAAGTGCATTTATTTAATGCCTTAACTATAATTGCATGCAGCGCTAGTATCTTGTAGTAGTTAGCGATACACAGCAGTAACTGGCGAGAAACTAACTATGCGGGATGTTACAGAGGTACTCGCCCACAAAAATTTTAACAAAATATTGCTTCTATCGATATAGGAATGCGAATTTGAATTAATGTGAATTAAATTTTACGGAATTTCTATTTCGTACATTCACAGCGATGTCGAAATGTAACTTACATATGCATAATGATCTCGAAAAGTAATTTTTTATTCATGCCGATAATGTTGACAAGATACACACTATAACTCCCTGTGAACCAATTAAAGTCCAGTTTAATTTGCAGTTAAACTTACTTGTCATTTAAGGATGGACTTTCGTGTATGAGCGCCAGAGTGACCACACTCACCGCACCGATCACCAGCCATACTTTCAAAACTCGCTAAGTGAACGTAAGTTCTTACGCTCTATTTTCTTGTCTATGAGTGGTGGATTTGGCTTGAAAGGCCGTTAATGATTGGCTGATGAACTTACGATCTCTTAAAACTTTTTTGAAAGTATGGGCACAGGAGGAGTACTCTGGCATGAACGCCGCGCTTGATGACAGGTGCAATTCCTTTTTTCTTCACTTTTCCCAGACACACACTAAGAAAATCTCCCACCGTTCATCAATCTCAGCCTTTTTATAAGTGATATAATATTTTGAGTTTATTTTTATAGATATACCATTTTTAATTACTCCGATGTTTCGTTACAGCTTCTCAAGATATTCAAATTATATGATCATTATTATGCCGGAGCCGGAGGCTGTGTCGCTGATGACGATGGTGTAAAATTTCAGGTTATATGAAGCCGCATCGGGCATTTTCATCTCACCCGGCACGAAACGTTCTTCGGTCACAAGAGAATTATTTTAATATTAAAACCAAGATGCTCATTCAAATGCAAAAATTTAAAGAATATCTTCCCTTTCTATATCGCTAATTCAACAGATGTCTCAAATGCAGGCACATTGTCCAACATCCATTAGTAGAATTGTGATGAAGTTTTCACAATTGTTCTGTGCTGTCTTGCGTTAGGTATGCCTTCCATATGTGCTATAATTGAGTGAAGGATTGTTTCCGCGAAGTGAATAAATTTGTCTCACTTCTGTCTTTACGAGAACAGGATAACGTGCCTAATTCATCTTCATTGAGAAAATATCCTAACCACGAAATATTTTCGTCGTTTGGTAGAGGTAAAATATGAAATTCAAATTATGGTGATGCAAACAATTGCACCGCATGCAATAAATATAATTTTCGACATTAAATAACCATTGAATTAACGCGGCAAATTACATCGAAAAGTTATCGTCATCGAATATTAAGTTAGAAAATCTTTTACCTAAATCCCTGCCAATTTCATTAGCCGAAAAGAAATTATTCTACTGTACTGGTTAATGTATTTTTGATCACCAAAATAATCAGAAAAATTATTCTGCTTGAATTTCCATGAAATTTGCGAGGATATTTAATATTTTTTTAGATCCGGCGAAATTATTTACCAATAAACCGGTGGTACGGTGTCTGGAGGTAAACTACAACAAATAAGTCTATATTAATAATAATAATAATAATAATAATAATAATAATAATAATAATAATAAAATTAATAATAATAATAATAATATTAATTTTAATAATAATAATAATAATAAGAGCTGATAACTTATCTGGTTTTCTGACAATAAAATAACCCGTAGACCAACCCGAACATCGGCCTCTGCATTCAAGTGCATAGATCGCAAACCAAATATTCCTGACAAAAGATATAGTCAGATACCAGAGACACGGAGACATTCAGTTTTTTATATGACTGAAATATATTGACTCGAATCACACGCGTGAATTCATCCTGCAAAAGAAAGTTGTATTAGAGAGAAGCATATATAGTCTAGAAGTACGGCTAATGCGATGGAAATAATGAGTAACATAATTTATTAATTATTTATTAATTTATAGGAGACCAATAATCAAGATCTTGGAATCTATTTAATTCAGAAGATTGATTATAGACGCACGTGATAAAGATCATAAATTTGATTATAGTTTTTATGTCAACTGCCTCAGTATTGGCAAGGATTTCAAACGTGATTTGCTACAGTCTGGCAGGCTGCTCCCAATAATTACATTATCTTTCTCCTTTCTGACTAAGAGCAGGCTGCTCCTAGTCATTATCTTTCCCTGTCTGACTTAGAGCAAGCTGTTCCTAGTCATTACCTTTCTCCTTTCTGACTAAGAGCAGGCTGCTCCTAGTCATTATTTTTCCCTGGCTGACTTAGAGCAAGTTGTTCCTAGTCATTATCTTTCTCCTTTCTGACTTAGAGCAAGCTGCTCCTAGTCATTATCTTTCCCTGTCTGACTTAGCGCAAGCTGCTCCTAGTCATTATCTTTTCCTGTCTGACTTAGAGCAAGCTGCTCCTAGTCATTATCTTTCCCTGTCTGACTTAGAGCAAGCTGCTCTTAGTCATTATCGTTCCCTGTCTGACTTAGAGCAAGCTGCTCCTAGTCATTATCGTTCCCTGTCTGACTTAGAGCAAGCTGCTCCTAGTCATTATCTTTAGAGGGGAGCAGCCTGAAACAGTTGATGGGATATGTACAAAAATTGCTTCAATTTTAGTTAGCATTACTTTATTACGCAATTCAGGTGAGAAATCTGTGCAAACCTATATTTTTTGCATTAAAATTAAAAATCAACATGAAGACCTACGTAAAATGTAGAATTAAAAAAATAAACTGTGATTCACGATGCCAATGATATTTTAGAATAACTTGGTAGCTACGGTAACGATATTTGCATATGTACTAAATAACTTTAAACGACATCATTTTTTAGTTTCGTGCAGTGTGAACACCTACAACACGGGAAGACCAAATTCAGTTTAGGAATTTCATAAGTTTTTGTAATTTCTATACGACTCTTAATTATCTCTATGGCTTTAAGAAGCAATTAGTAACGAGAAAACAAATGGCAACATAGCGTGACACAAAATTGTCAAAATAATTCATTGCAGTAGCACAAAAAACCTAGTTGTAACAAATATATGTTATACATAATGCCATTCCTTTGCTTGAATCGCAAATTCACTAAAAACTTAAGAGCAAAGAAAACTCCACAAAAATTCATACTATCTTTAAAGAAAACATTTCGGAGTCCAGCTCCATCGTCAGTTTGAAAATTATAGAACACAGAAAAATCAGTAATTAGTACAGTCAAGATTACAAAAAAACTACGCGGTAAATCCTATCTATTTACAATTTCCAGCGGGTATGAGCTAATAGTTGAATTTAAACAAGGCCTATGTTTGAAAATATGAAATGATTCTAAAATACGCAAATCAGGAACACCGGAAGTGGAAGCTAAATCCTTGAAGTCACTATCAGAAATTGGAACATCGCACTGCTCGGCGTGAGCACTCACAGCCGAATGAGGTGGAGCGCGATAGTAAGTGATCTGTTCTACAACTCTTGCTACTATGTTCCGTGACCCTAGAATGAAGATTGCGAGACGTCATCCCGACGTACGCAGATGCACATCGTGCACAACTATATTTATTAACTAGGGACGCTCGCATATGCTTAGGGAAGGTACCTTTGTATCTAAAACATAACCGATTTTATAATTGTTGACCAATATAACAAGAAGATTAACATTTGCGCAATACTTTAAAAACAAAGTTTTAGCTCCATTGACACAGTTTCGGATGCAGGACCGAAGTATGGAAGAGAGCAATAAAAAACATTCCTACAGTCGGGCTCGGAAGCAACCTCATTGTACCGCTTGGACATGAATGTCATTATTTGGGTAAACACCAGATAGTCGGTAATCAAATAAGCGCAATGATATTGCGTAAAAATTCGAATTCAGCGTGCAGAATATGGTAAGTAGAATAAAATTTCACTAATTTATGTAGCGAATTTAGGTAATCTAAGAAGAGTTTAACGTGAGAGGGATGCTTAAAAATTAAAAAAGTGCCACTAACGTAACTGTAGTAGAATATTGGCTTGAAATCAAGAGGGCAATTGGACAGCCAAGAAACCTCGTGTAAACACATAAAAATATTTGCAAAGGTTATGCCGAGCGGAAGAGTCATGCCCAAACCATCAATTTGTCGGTAAAACTTTTCAGCAATTATGAAAAAATATGCGTTTAAAAATTACTTTTTAACGACAAGATTTCAAGAGAATCCGGTGTCTTTGATGGAAAACATGCACAATGAATTTCTAATTTTATTTTCATATAATAAAAATTTGATTTTTAAATTTTTTAATATCATAAAAATTAAATTTTTTAAATAATTTATTGTGAAAATTTATTCATGCATTGTCTCCGATTTTACGAGAGTGTGCAAAATTTCAGATCGATTGGAGAGGTAGAAGTGTATTAAATATCGATTATAAGACTTGTTGCAGACAGACAAACAACAAGAAGGGAAGTTAAAGAGAAGTGTTGTAAAATATGCGTTTGAAAATTTCTTTTTAAAGACAACACTTCCAAGGAATCCGCAGTGTCTCCGATGTTACACAAGTACAATGAATTTCCGATTTTATTTTCAATTATTAAAAAAATTTTTGAATATATTTAAAATAATTTAAAAAATTTTTTAATATATAAAAAGATAATTGTTAAAACTTTTTAATGCATAAAAATTAAATTTTCTAAATTATTTATTCGGTCCCTCGATTAATGTATTGTCTCCGACTTTACTCAAGGGTGCAAAACTTCAGATCGATTGGATAGGTAGAAGTGTCTTGAATATCGATCATAAGATTTGTAGCAGACAAAATTGTTTATTCAATTTAGTTTAAAGTTAAAAAAATAAATGTTCAAAATTATTTGTTCTGTCAACTGATTCATGTATTGTCTTTAACTTTACACATGCGTGCAAAATTTCAGATCTATTGAAGAGGTAGAATTGTGTAAAATATTGATTATAAGATTTGTAGCAAACAGACAAACAAACAAACAACAAGAAGTGAAGTTAAAGAGAAGTGATGTAAAAAGAGATTATTACCGATGTTCCAACTTCTGATAGTAATTTCAAGGTTTTACTTTACACTTCCGGTGTTTGTGATTTGCGCATTTTAGAATCATGGTATATATTTAAACACAGGCCTGGTTTAAATTTAACTTTTATCTCCCACCCTCTAAAAATGTAAATAGTTAGGATTTACCCTTCAAGTTTTTTTTTAATCTTTACTATACTAATTACTGATTTATCAGTGTTCTAGAATTTTTAAACTGACGATGAAGCTGGACTCCGAAACGTTTTCTTTAAAAATAGTATGAGTTTTTGTGGAGTTTTCTTTGCTTATGAGTTATGTTGAACATTATTTGAACTATTATTGGAAAAAGGCAAAAAAATGCATCGCACGTTTCTTTCAAGCAGAAGTTACGAAAAAGGGAACTCAATTCCCTTGGAATTGTTCATTAACCCAAAGAATTTCATAACATTGAGAAACAGTTTTGTTCTCGAATTTGTAAGAATTGCCAGCAACCACGTTCGGTAGACTGGAGACCTGCGAAAAATGCAGACTGCGCAGCTGCCGAATTTGGCTCCAGATCTTGTCTCTGTTCGTCGTCGACCTCCCTGCACAAAACAGTCAATTATTTATTTAAATCAGTCGTGTGGAGTTACTTAAATTCTAATATAAATTTATCACAAGCAGACGATCTTTAAATATACCTACAAATGTCATTCAGATTTAAAATTCCATTAATACTTGATATCGATCTAAATTTTTGCAATTTGATCTCTGTGGATGTTAGCAGGGATCCGTCACCTGGGTGGATTTCCATTCCGATCTGCTTGACGTTGGCCAGGAGTTCGACGTCGTCGTTTAGGACGTTGCGAAAGAAGTCAATCTCGAAGCCCTCGACGTCGATCTTGAGGTAGTCGATGACGCTTTTCTCCTCGTTTATCTTCTTAAGAATATCACGATATGTGCAGATCTGTCCGATCATTCAGAACTTATAGTGTTCACCAACACGAGAAACTGTTGAATTCAAATCTGTTTTTGTTAAGAAGGATTCCAACCCTTTAGAGAGGGCGGAATTCCGCAAGAAATGGCAGGAGCGAAACATGCAGAAGCACGGAAAATCATGTCAACAACATTCAAGATCTCACGAGGACTCCGCCGCTCACCGACAGTCAGGGGAGATGGAAGACAATTAAATAGTGGAAATCATGTACATAAATGCAGTTATGTAAATAAGGTAAAAATTTTACTCGTACATCAAAATGAAAATGCACAAAAAGTTTTGAAATGTTTCTACACGAACTCTGATTCCGTTTTGAACAAAAGAAATGAACTGTTAACTGTGATCGGAAACGAGTGTATTTACATTATTTGTATTACAGAGACACTTCCTAAGAATCACGGGGGAAAATTNTTAAATCACGGGGGGGGAATTGTACCAGTTGAATTTCAGCTGCCAGGTTTTGATTGCATTCATAACTTAAACGAAGAGCAGTGTAGTAGAGGTGTAGCTCTGTGGGTTAGAACCTTTTATGGGGCCCAACAAGTTAAGTTATTAGAAGAGCACCAACCAGCTAGAGAATCAGTGTGTTGTGAGCTTTCTCTAAAAAGCAGGGATAGCCTCCTAATAGGTGTCCTGTATAGATCACCCAACAGTTCCCCTGATAACGATAAAGTACTGAACAGTTTTCTACCAAGCATGACTTTCAGCAGGTCGCATATGTTGATCGTTGGTGACTTTAACCATCCAGAACTAGACTGGGCACATGAATCCTCTCCAAGGGATAAGAATCACCCTTCATCCTTGTTCATGGAGTCTGCGAGAGACTCATTTTTATACCAGCACATGACAAAGCCAACCCATTTTAGAGGTAATCAGACTCCAAATACTCTAGACCTGGTGTTTACTAATGAAGAATCAATGGTAGAAGAATTTCGCCACGAGGCTCCGTTCGGCAAAAGTCACCGAGGAGACGAGGATACGTAGGATACAAGGCATTTCAAATGCCTCGTATGCTACGGAACAACTGAAATTTAGAAACGATTTAAACCTACCGTTCGTTGAAAAGATTTGATCAAAAGACCAGTCTAGTCAAGAAAAATAAAAGAATCGGCGACAGGCCTATCCAGGCCTATTCTTCAATGCCGAAGATACTATACTATGAGGAACTTCAACGAAGTCTACATTAACACTATTAAAGAAGACAATATAATGATTCTGCTATAATGATTCTGCTTGGTGTGAAAGATTTTTAATTTAATAATTGGGTGTAGACGAAAGTAATAATTGAATTAAAAGTAAGTAAATAATAAACTGATGAACAAATTTGATACTAGTGACTCAGACAGAAGATACATATTCATCGGAATTTTAGTTGGCAGGGGCCATACTTTCAAAACTCGCTAAGTGAACGTAAGTGTACTTACGCTCTATTTTCTTGTCTATGATTGGTGGATACTTTCAAAGCTCGCTATGTGAACGTAAGTACTTACGCTCTATTTTCTTGTCTATGATTGGTGGATTTTGCTTGCGTGGCCGTTAATGATTGGCTGATGGGCTTACGATCTCTTAACTTTTTTTGAAAGTATGGGCCCAGGTCACAACGAGCTAACGAGCTCGTTACAGCCTAACGAGCAGAACGCAACCTTAGCTAAGTTCAACAATTGAATGATCATGTGGAATCCAAAAAATATATCATGAATGGAACAAAAATTCGAGATAAAACGTTTAAGAATCAAAGTTTGACATATGCATGTTTGCCTGCTATCTAGTTCAAATTGAAAAAAACTATTCAATTTATCTCGAAACTTCATCTGCAACTTACGGATATGAATTGTTTTTACATTAAAATTTTTACTTTTTATTCAGTGGACTTTGTCATTTTTCAAATTGTTCAAAGTTCACATTTATACATTATTGAGAACTGGCTACCCTGGAGTCAGATGAGGTCGAAACAACATTGGTTACTAGTTGATTTCAACGAGAAAACTTTTAATCCTTGGTATTTCAACGTCATATGCCTGGTGCACGGAGAGTGGCCCATTACCGTTCTATTTTTCCCCCTGAATTTTGCGACCCCAGTTTCGCCTCCTAAGGCCCAGGGGTAGAAGTGGATGTTGCTTCCCCTGAGGTAAGCCTGCTCCCCCATCGTGGGGTCAAACGCGTACACCTGCCACGGTCAGTTGAAAAAATTGTTAATTATTCGAAAATCTACAACAATTAATGATAGTGCAATGCAATAATCGTTACTATACAAGACAATTAATGGAAATCTTAATCGTGAAGTCGTTGCTAAAATAGAAAATATTTTCAATTCTAATCTTACGTATTCGTTGAATTCCTTCCATCCCTCACCGTACAGCCGTATATTCCTCATTAGTGTCATCAAAGCTCCACCCGCTGCTCCAACTCCTCCCTTCATTTACTTAAATAATTAATACAATCTATCTCAAAGCTGACCTTGCAGCCATATTGCTCCATGGCGTCGTCAAAGCTCCACTCGTTGTTGATGCCAAAGGAGAGGACGATGCAGGAGCCCGGAGTGGGGGCGACGTTGGTGTCCAAACAAACGGCCTTGTCGCCATCAATTTGACCTGAACGCCCGCGTTCTGCTCCTCCAAACATTTTCTGTGAGTGTAAAGGGAATATACGGGGCTTTGCTGGCAATAAAAATATGCAAAAATTTTCAATGAGTTTAGATTTCTGTGCTGATGGGCACTTGAAAAGTGCTTGCAAAATTTAAAATATGGGATTTTATACTTTCTGCGGTCAGTTAATTTTATTGCAAAAAAATATGTTGAGAAGAAATGACATATTTCAAATGACTCTTATTTTGCACCACTCATCCCTTATTCCCTCCCTTTCGTTTCAAATATACAATATACCTACTAAGCTTCCTTAAACAATACAATAAGGAAATAGATCAATTATTATTTTACTCACGAGATTATTACACCCAGCCGCCTCTTCTATGTAATCGAAAAAATTTTCCCAGTTCAAAATTGGCTTCTTGGTAGGAAGACTGAAGTTTTCGTTTGTTCCATCAGCGGGGACCCGAATTTTCGCTCCATCGATATGGCGATGCTGCTGGTCACGCTGGGGTTCTGTGGGGTCGTTGGGGGGGGGGGAGGAGTGAAATCAAGTAAACATTTCATTATCCCTGGATAAAAAAATTATTGATAGTTTTCACTATAATTATTCTAATTCCTTGAAATGGTTCCTTTATTTTTTCATAATGGTTAGCTTGTTTGCAGAACGCGGGTGATGCCTTTAATTTGTTAGGTGAAAGAAGGTAAATAATTCTAAACACAACAGCTCGGGCTGAATGAATAAAATCTAGAATGAGGATCTCTACTTTATCTGATCACATAAAAATCTAAGGTTTCTTGCTAGCCCTACGCTGACTGGGGTGTGCTTCCTTGTAGTTAATGTTAGCATCAAACAATATAGAAAAAATGTCACATGTGAATGGAACAATTAGTCCTGCCACATAATTTGTCTGAACAATGTTGTGCTCATCATCAATTAATTTTGAGACTTGACTGCAATGAGTAGACGAGATTCCCTGTATTCAATTAACCCAGCTATAAACCGACATATAATCCGTTAATTTTCATACTAATGAGAGATATATTTCATTACAGTTTCATAGACAACTCAATACTTTTCGATCTAGGCGAAGGCATTTTTATGTACAAACACGTATTTTAGTACCAGAAGACCAGAGATTCCATTGAAGACCAGAGAGTTTATCTTATTGATAGTATATCTTAATGAGAGTATATCTTGTATTAAACAACAGCTTCTGCCGAACTACAGTAATACATGTATTTCATGTCTGAATTTGAGAGTCTCTTGAATTCATCAGAAACACTCACTTGAAACTGTACGCGGTGGCTCAAAAGTCGGTCTGGATCTGAAGAATTTAACAAATCTTTATGTAACAACTGTCATACGGCGTGTAGAAAAATAAATAATAATAATAAATAAATAAAATACAAATAAATAAGGCGTGTCAAGCATGGAATATTCTGCTCATAGAATTGGATTGGAAAATTGATATATATTTTATGAAGCTTATTTATTCCATAATTTAGGAGGAGATTTCTCATAAATGGGTTTATATTATAATGCTTTAATTTACAGCATCGTAGGTTTATCAGTCCTATTCACCTTGGCTGGGGGAAAACTGCAATTTACACTAACGACAAATCAACATCAAATAGAAATTTCTTGTTGAGGCTATCAAGTTTCTCTTCGGTAAAGATCATTACCTAGTCTCTGCTATAAGAGATTATTACCTAGTCTCATCTCTAAAGATTGATACTTAGTCTCTGCCATAATGATTTTTACATATTTTCTTTTACAAATATTATCACCTAGTCCCTGCTATAAAAGATTATTACATAGTCTCTGTTATACAGATTATTATATTGTCTCTGCTATAAAACCAATTATATAGTCTCTATTATGAAGATTATTACCTAGTCTCTGCTATAAAAAAGTATTACCTATTATCTGCTATAAAAGATTTTGTGTGATGGGTCAAATTGATTAGGTAATTTCTGTCGTAAAGTTTACACATATTTTGCCCACATCATTAGTCTTGCAAGAAAACAGATGTAAAGTGTAATGAAAGATATGGATTTTAAAAAATTTATAAAAATGTCTCTATTATCACTGATAGATTGATGATAGATTTCTCAGTGATAATATCACTGAGAAATTATTATCGCCGTCAACATTGATTCAACGTTTGCAGGTGCCGCTTGCGACCGTGGCGATCGGGTATTTATTTCATGCTTGTACATACGTACAAACTTGAATCAAAGTTGACAGAATTGTTTTAAAAACTGTATCAATTTCACAGCGATAATATTAAGGGACATTTTTGTATATTTTATTATTTATTAATATTATTATTACTTATTATTAGACAATTATTACTTCATGGGGCCTGATATTAGGAACATTCATCACACACTTCTAAGCATCCATCTGAAAAATGAATCGACTTTGAATGCCGCACACTAATACATATTTTTTGCAAATAAGCTAACAAAAATAGCGCACAATCTACCATTGTATATGCCAACTTACGTGCCATTGATGTGCATAAGCGTGATTGTGATCAGGATCACCGCAGTGAGTGTGGGACAGTTGATGCTCCGCCTGATACGTAACAGTCCCTTGTACGCCATCTTCCCTGTTTCTGTTGTAAGGTCAAGGGCCCGGTTAGTTTTTTGCGACAATAAAGAAAATGGATGAACTTTGGATGACCGCGCTTTGGATCGACGATAAATGGACGATTGCTGGAATAATTTTGAAACTCGCGTTTGACATAAATTTCAGATAAAGAATTGCATCTGTTGCTACCCTCTTTGCAGCACTAAGGCAGTTTTTATGCCATCTTCCTGTGTTTTTGGCTGCTATTTATAATTTGATTGCGAAACACTCGAGGCATTCATGCAGTTTGCTCTACACATGGAATACAAGAAAATCTTCTTCCTCGGTTATGGAAATGCAGTCCCACTAATAGAAATATTTTTTCTTCACTAGTTAAAAAAATTATCAATTACATCAGCTGTTATGATTGTGTAAAAGTAGAACAAATTTATGATCATTTTATTTCAATGAATGATTTTATCTCATAGTATTGAAGATCGCCCGGGAGGCTTCTCTGGTAACCAGCAGAGTATCGCACTTTGATTCGTTGATTTCTAGGTTATAATTTGCTATTATAATATACAGATAAAATTGCATCAGCCACACGTACGTACGAAGAGCGGATAGTTGCACGAACAATGAAGACTCGCTTCTGGGCCCGGTAATTGCAGTGAATTTGTAAACTAATTATTGACGGATTCTAGCTTGAAAAAAATATGTTTTTATATTAATTTATCTGCAAAAAATATCGGTATCATGATGAATAGAATTCATGCACACTATTTTATAATTTGTATGACTGAAATGAGAATTGGAAATTAGATGATGACGTTTTACCACAAATGTATCACAATGAAATTGTGTTAAAATATCAGTTCCCCAAAGCAATTAATGTATACATACCGAACACTTGTGTCAGCTTTTCGTGATTGCATGAGGTCGACATACCTACCTCTCAGTTGCCCTAGATGTTACATAGTAAACAATAATCACACCTATAGTTCAAGACGTTAATAGCGCATTTTCGTTTGCTATGTATATGATACGATGGAAATATCTTATGTATACGATGGAAATGTCTTATTTTTATACTTCAGAGTACTCAAATTTAATGATCTATGTTTACTAAAAATATACACTCGTAATTGTGGGAAAACTACTTTTTTTCGAGGCCGACTTAGAGTTTCGTGATCAGAAAGAGGGAACACGTAAACTTCAGACCAAAGATCTATTTGATGACATAGCGCGAGATCTAAGTAAGTAGCAATATGAGTAAGTGCCAATATGAGTAAGTAGCAATATGAGAAAGTGCCAATATGAGTAAGTAGCAGTATGAGTAAGTAGCAGTATTAGTAAGTAGCAACATGAGTAAGTAGCAGTGTTAGTAAGTAGCAATATGAGTAAGTGCCAATAAGAGTAGGTAGCAATATGAGTAAGTAGCAATATGAGTAAGTACCAACATGAGTAAATAGCAGTATGAGCAAGTAGCAATATGCGTAAATTTCAATATGAGTAAGTAACAATATAAGTAAGTAGCAATGTGAGTAAGTAGTAATATGAGTAAGTAGCAATGTAAGTAAGTAGCAATATGAGTTAGTAACAATATGAGTAAGTGGCGATATGAGTAAGTAGCAATATGAGGCAGTAGCAATATGAGTAAGTAACAATATGAGTATGTAACAATATACATGGTAACAATATGAGTAGTAACAATTTTAGTAAGTAGCAAAATGAGTATGTAAAAATATGAATAAGTAACAATATGAATAAGTAGCAATATGAGTAAGTAGCAATATGAGCATGTAACAATATGAGTAAGTAGCAATATGAGGCAGTAGCAATATGAGCATGTAACAATATGAGTAAGTAGCAATATGAGGCAGTAGCAATATGAGGCAGTAGCAATATGAAATGACGGTGTATATATGTAATTTGAACAAATCTATTGCGCAGCTTTTTTATAACAGGTGGTTGACTACTCATTAACAAGTGATTAAGTGCTCATTAGTACAGGTGCGTCGGACACCTGCGTTCATTTAGCAATGTATCATTCATTGAATTTCATCTGTGAAGGCTAGCATTATACGAGACAAGGTGGAGGTTAGGATTAGGCAAATTAACTGGTAAACTAACTGGTAAACTAACTGGTAAACTAACTGGTAAACTAACTGGTAAACTAACCGGTGAACTAACTGGTAAACTAACCGGTGAACTAACTGATAAACTAACTGGTAAACTAACTGGTAAACTAACTGGTGAACTAACTGGTAAACAAGCTGGTAAACTAAGTGGTCTGGTAAACTAACTGGTTAACTAACTGGTAAACTAACTGGTAGACTAACTGATAAACTAACTGGTAAACTAACTGGTAAACTAGCTGGTAAACTAACTGGTCTGGTAAACTAACTGATAAACTAACTGGTAAACTAACTGGTAAACTAACTGGTAAACTAACCGGTGAACTAACTGATAAACTAACTGGTAAATTAACTGGTAAACTAACTGGTGAACTAACTGGTAAACTAGCTGGTAAACTAACTGGTCTGGTAAACTAACTGGTAGACTAACTGGTAAACTAACTAATTATCTAACTGGTAAACTAACTGGTAAACTAACTGGTAAACTAACTGGTAAACTAACGGGTGAACTAACTGGTAAACTAACTGGTAAACTAACTGGTAAACTAGCTGGTGAACTAACTGATGAACTGATTGGTAAACTAACTGGCAACTAACTGGTAAACTAACGGGTAAACTAACTGGTAAACTAACTGGTAAACTAACTGTAAACTAACTGGTAAACTAGCTGGTGAACTAACTGATAAACTAATTGGTAAACTAACTGGCCAACTAACTGGTAAACTAACGGGTAAACTAACTGGTAAACTAACTGATTAACTAACTGGTGAATAATTATCTGTTTATAATGGTTCAAATAATGTTTTATTCAATCATGGAAAGGTAAATGAATGCGGGATTTAACATGGGTATAAATTTTTGTAATAGTCTCAATTTCAAGCGGAAATATAAACGCTCGGAATTTACGGTTCGTTTTAATTACATGATAGAGAAAGATGTGTTAACATTTTTGGATAACATGAACCGGGTTTTCTGGACTGGTTCACACCGCGACCGTGACATGAATGCAACCGCAAAGTGTCGATCTTATGATCGCTGCGCGCGTGAATCATAAACAGACTTGGAAAATAAGCTGCTGGATCAATGGATATGACGCCGCAAATCTGTCATCTGTAGAAAACAAGAGGAAGTGGCTGAGACAGTTTCGTGCTCTTACACATCGAAAAGCACTCAGTGGAAGAGTAACTTTGGCGGCTTTAATTTTAAAATAAAAAACGTTTAAAAATTACTTTTTAAAGCCAACCCTTCTAAAGAATTCAGTGTCTCCAATATACATTTTTGAATATTAAATAAATGATAATTTTTCAATTATTTTAATATATAAAAAAAAATTTCAAAATTATTTATTCTGTCAATTGATTCATGCATTCTCTCCGACTTAACGCAAGAGTTTAAAAGTTCAGATCGATTGGACAGGTAGAAATGGGTTAAATATCGGTTATAAGATTAGTTGGAGACAAAATTATTTTTCAATTTTTTTCAATATTAATTTTTTACAATTCTTTATTCTGTCAATTGATTCATTGCATTTTTCCAATTTTACGCAAGTCTGCAAAATTTCAGATAGATTGGACAGGTAGAAGTGTGTTAAATATTGATTATAATATTTGTAGCAGACAAAATTATTTTTTCGATTTTTTTAATACTGAAAAAAAATCAAATTTTGAAATTATATATTCTGTCAACTGATTCATGCATTGTCTC
This sequence comes from Hyalella azteca, assembly GCF_000764305.2. NCBI lineage: Eukaryota > Metazoa > Arthropoda > Malacostraca > Amphipoda > Hyalellidae > Hyalella > Hyalella azteca. The sequence goes on from NW_025940132.1 coordinate 67,779, forward strand.
CAACTTTACGCAAGTGTGCAAAATTTCAGATCGATGGGAATGGTAGAAGTGTGTTAAATATTGATTATAAGATTTGTGGCAGACATACTAACAAACAAACAAGAAGTGAAGTCAAAAAGTTTTAAGAAGTAAGTGAAGAAGTGTTCACTTCCCAAGAAGTGAAGTTAAAGTGTTGTATTAAGTATTATTTATGCTAGAATAATTAATAATTTTTGCAGAATAAGGTATCAAATTGCTCGATATCAATATTCAAACTATGTGTAATTTCCCAACTATGCTCGATAATTTGTTAATTGGCTTGATATAATTTGAGAACGGCTTATTTAGAAAAGCATTCATTCGAGAGCTCAATCATTAATTCATAACTGCAGATCTGCCTTAGACAATCAGCTGCCGTCGGAAATAAATTCACGAAGATAATGTCTGATAATTTTATAGAATTACCACTGTACCCCCACATCGTAAAGAACATTTTCACGTAACGAAAATTTCTCTGAAATATATTGGCATTTTCTAAGTAAATATAATATTTTATTTCACTTTTGCTTGAAAATGTTCTTAGTAATTTCTCAAGTAAACTTTTAAGCTTTTACTGAGCTTAAATTTTGCACACTAAATGTTTCCCACCATCCACTGGAAAATTAGGCTGTTGATCACCATCGGCCTGGCATTAAAAAATTCAAGCATTACGGAATCGAACTTTTTTCGTATTCGAAGTCTAATTGAACAACGGATTCGACTCCACTCAGGAAAATGCATGAGTAATACTGTCCAATTACTAACAGACTTTCTGCACGTAGTTCTAATTCGCCATTTTCTCGGGCTACGCTGGGTTAGCATGACCCTAACAAGAACAAAAAGTGCTTCTTTATGCGGTCAAAATCTCACTTATTGCTGTGAGTGTGCCCTGCAGTGGACCTTCTTTACTCCGTCGATCGCAAGTGTAGACTAACGGGAGGCTGAGCTCCTGCCTGAGAGGCGCACACCTGGACGCGGTGAGGCCAGCGTGAGGCCAGCCACGTCTACAGACTAACGGGAGGCTGAGCTCCTGCCTGAGAGGCGCACACCTGGACGCGGTGAGGCCAGCGTGAGGCCAGCCACGTCTACAGACTAACGGGAGGCTGAGCTCCTGCCTGAGAGGCCGCACACCTGGACGCGGTGAGGCCAGCGTGAGGCCAGCGTGAGGCCAGCGTGAGGCCAGCCACGGCTACAGACTAACGGGTGTTTTTGGAAGAAAAGGGAAGATATGAACGTTGAAAGCGATTCTAATTTTAGTATAAATATATTCTTTGTTTGGCAACCAAGTTTGGAAAGAAAAAAAAACTCAAGTAAAATAATTCATGGAATCCATCATGAAATTATCTTTCTGATGTTACAAGCAAGTGTTAGACAAAATGAGGGAAGCACCTGAGATATTAACGAAATATATTTTAGTAGGCCTATAGTGTAGGTATTCAGGGGTATTGATTCAAACAAATTGCGAATTGTTTCCAAATGAATTTTAACACATTCATATAACATATAACCCATTCATATATGTATATGGTAATTTTTATACATAAATATATTCGGTTTACTCCTATGATTTCTGGCATAATGTTTGACTTTTGAACCGTTCGGGGTTAAACTTTAACTTCGCTTTCCAACCAAAGTAATTAATTCGGAACAGTGAACATTTTGTTCAAGGACAAAAAAAAGCATTCGCTGCAGGTCTTTTAATCTTTCGATTCTTGCAATTATCTTCTGGACAATAACATTCATTTGCTCATAGATCCTGGAAATATTATTCACACCATTTTACATTTCTTTACAAAAAGTCGGACATACTGGTGAATATCTATAATAATCTTGATATGACCGTTTTGAAATGTTGCTCTGGTAATGATATAATGATATAATACAAAGCAGCCATTATATACTGGACCAATGAATCATGGAAGATGATTAATCACCCAAGAGACGTGAATCATTTTTCACTCACTAACTAGTTAGGAAATAATTGTAGCTGAGTGTCGTCACGAGTTTCACTTGACAAATGCCACGCACAACCAGTATTTGTATTACCAATGAGATTCTATGCATAAAAAAAAACAGAAACCTGTGTGATGGCATTGGATGTCTTAAAAACAAATGATAACCTGATTGCTTATAAATGTTTTCAGAATCACGAGCATTATAATTTTAAAATTTATCTTGTTGACAACGATAACGTACAACGACAATATTTTAATGCATAAAACTCCAAGTTTGTTTAAGTTATTGATTAAGACCTATTATCTCGCCATCAAAAAAATCAGACATTTGTGCGTCAAATTTACATTGCTTGCACTATACAATTTGAAGGCAATTTATGCAAGCAATGAACGGTAATAAGTCGCATGAAACTCCTGCTGCTCAAAACATAGATCCAATTTAAAATCAAATATGACCCTGTCAAGTCAAAGTAACGAAGACTAAATATTTATGAATTTTTCGTGGTTAGATTCGCATGATAATTCAGTTTATGCCATGCTACACTCGGTTAAAATGAAACCCATGACCATTTTACCATGTTTTTCTTAGCTCGCTTTCGTGTCCGTCCGTCTGTCTGTCTGTTTGTGATGATCAAATCTTGCAATCGATATTTCACCAACTTTCCCGCTAGCTAGCGCTCTGAAACTTTTAGGGAAGCTCAGCTCCCGATGGCAATACAATAATCAATAATTTGTTGCACGTTTTCAGGCGTACTTATTCATTACCGAACCTTTCTTTATTACAGCCACGCACCCAGATAAATACGGGAACAACAATGTATCCCCTCGAATACAATTTTCTACAGAACTTCGAAAAGAATTTTCTTTCGTGCATTTGCGTGGCCAACTGGAATAAAATGAATATTATGTAGGATGGCTGACCTTTCTGCAGTAGTTATAAACTCTAAAGGAACTCACAAGCAGGGGTTGGGAACCTTTAATGCACGTCATCCTCGAGAGGATATTCGTGTTTAGACTGCGTATATCGATGATACGCTGCGTATCATCGATACGTACGTCAAGTCAAGTAAATTGTCTCGCAACAACGTTTTTCATGTGTAGCAACGGACTAAAAAGGAGAAAATAAAATACTTAAAAAAAAAACTTTTTAAAAAACCTCGTTTTTCTTGTGGACTAAGAAGTAGAAAATAAATTATGGCTCGCCCCAAAAAACGTGGGTCGGGCTGTACGTTCACCATCAAATTTTCAAAATTCGTGTGTTGTGTGCTTTTCGCTTTAATCATAAATCTGCCCGACACACGTTTTTTGGGGCGAGCCATAATTTATTTTCTACTTTTTAGTCCACAAGAAAAGCGTGGTTTTTTTTTAAAGTTTTTTTAAGTATTTTATTTTTGATACTTAAGTTTCCGTCCTTTTAAAGTGCTTGGTGCATTCGGTTATTGCTTCATAATGTTAGGGAAAACGGTCTGAGGAGACTGTGGCAGCGATATAACCAAAACATGACTGATCCGTAGACCAACTATAAGACTTCATCCCAACAACGCCTTGCGGCCACTGATTATTTCATTTCTAATTTTATTATATGTGAAAAAACACATGTGCTGGTATTCATTAAACACGCAGCGGTCCGCACCTATCATGTATAGGATTGCATGGACTCTAGTTAGGATTAAGAAAAAAGTGACTGCAATGAAAATTCATGCCTAACAGTCAAGCGACACAAGGACATAAAGTCAGAAGGCTGGGATATGCTTCTGACACTTCTACATGTAAAAAACTTTTAGAAGCTATTAAAAGGTTTTTTATTACACCAACAACACCAAACAATGCAAGCTAAGTAGATAATAATTAGTATCATCTTCATATTCGATTCGCATTTTTAATCTTTATTTTTAAACGATTAATTTTCCATTATTTCGTCATGATTCGAGATAAACCTTATGCAGGCAAATTTTGGGCAGAAAACAATTTATTTATTCATCTTGGATTCAGGTGGAGCAGATGAATAAATGACACGTCATCCAACAGAAGTGCGGATGAGAAGTTTTCCGGTCGTGACGCAATTGGTCCAGGATTCACTAAAGTTTAGATTGCGGAATGGAAGGCGGAAGTTCTGCATCGTTGCATTATCTACATACGCATTGAATGTGCTCACCAACTGCGTGAACATCGATAATTTAGGCACTTGAAAGTGGACGATATATTTAGGGTGTGTGTGAGTGAATCTTGCATTTGAATTAGAAGTCAGAGACTCAGAGCGAATTTTTTACGCCATTTCTAGATTTTTTCAACGACAGCAATGTAATGAGTGGTCACTCATCATTAAAAACTGGTCACTGACTCACTGTTCAGAACTCTGTACTTTGATATCCTGGGTTCAAATAATACATTATAAATACGAAACTATTTTGATCAACGTCAGAGTGTAAAGAGACAGCAAGAGAGTGAGAGTTTTAGATATTCACTTACGCTTTCTTTCTGCTTCGTGGGTGTAATAAAAGGATAAAGCTGAGCTTGGAATTGCCAAGACTAACTTGACGATGAAGTTGTCAAGATATACAAGATTCTGTGTGCGGAAATTCAGAAGTCAAATGCGAAATACAAATCAGGCAAACACGCCAAAGCTTGCAGTCAGTTACAGTATGCAGTAGTTTTATAAATCTCTAATTTTAAGATGACCATAAAATTTTAAGAGCATAGCTGTTTACTATGTCCGTAAATTTAAGCATTTAACAATATTTCGGACCCTAATGTTCAGCTTGTTCTAATTTTCTATTTGGTTTTCGTATAATTCAAATCAGTTAGCATTTCCTATGACAGAATGGGCTGCACGGAGCTTAGCGCGTCAGTTTCCCTGTGCTACCACATGGCTGGTTGACACTAGCCAGGTGAAGCTCCTGCTCCCGATTCAGAGGACGTTCACCGGGCAGCAGCTCGGGCCTATCCTTCTTTTTTAAAGCTATTGTGTTCACCCAACATAATTCAGATTAAGTAAATTAGTATAATTATATTGTTTTCTTGACATTATATCTCAAGTGAAATGCAATCATTCCTTCCACTAAAAAGGGAGGTCGCGCTAAAGTTTTGTACAAAAAGTACTTAGGGTAACATTGGGCAGCGCACCCACCCCTTTTTTAAACTAAATTTTTGATGAAGTTCTAATTGATACGAGTTTGTTCATTTTTTTGTTTAAAGTTACAACTAATGAGGAATGTATGATTCGAATTAGAAGCCTATAGAGTAATTTAATTTTTAGTTAAACACTCCTTTGTAAAAAGTGCCAAGATGGGCCCATTGCCCCACCCCTGGGGCAATGGGCCCATAGGCTTGGGCAAGGCGCCCACCCCTGGTCCCTCTACCCCAATTGCATATTTTTTGTTTTAAGGATGATAAAACACTTTACAGTTTGAAATGAAGAATGTAATAAAAATATTACATTCATTCATTTATTAACAACTTAAAAATGATATCCTTAAATTGAAAAAAATTTCAATCGAGGAAGGACAAAGTCATGGAGATTCAAGCTCCATAGCAAATTTGATAGAATGATACTGCGAGTTTACGTAATCAAATAATGGTTTGACATGAGAGGGATGTTTGAAAATCGTTAACACCTTTTTAATTTTCAAACATCCCACTTATATCGAACCATTCTTTGATTACGTAACCTTACAACATAATTCTATCAAATTCACTATAGACCTTGAATCTAACAATTGTTTGTCCTTCCTCGATTGCAATGTTACCAAATCTAATTGCCGTTTTTTTACTTCTCTGTTCCGAAAACCGACATTCACTGGCCTAAGTACTAGTTTGTTTAGTTTTTGTTCATTCCGATTCAAGTTGAATGGTCTTCAAATATGATTACACAGAGGTTTTTGCATTTGTTCTACATCCCATGCTATGCATGCCGAATTTGAATTTTCATCCTTATTATCAAGGGTTGTCCACACTATTATGCAGGCGAGTTGATGTGTCCCGGTGACCCAGAAAAGCTCGTCTTATTCTTTTTTCCGATCCGCTCTTAGTTTGACTCAATATCGTAAACAGTCTAAAATTCTCACATAAATCTAAATGCATTAGCCATGCAACCCAAAGTCTTCATCGTTGTGACGGGCAATTATTTTCACGTATTCCAAGCATTTTCTATGTAAATTGTACCACCTCTTCACTTTTTCAGCTGTAGGAAGATTCCTGTAAGAAAATATTATGATGAATATACGTTGATATTTGGTGATACGTTAGCTGATTTATATGTTCATGTTAATATGATCTTTCCCTGCCTAACGACATTGGTAATAGAAAACTATTAACTGTAAAATTTCCCTGTTGGAATTGAGTGTATGTATTTTGACTACTAAACTTTTGACCTTCCATCAGCGTAATTTAGGTATCATCGTTTAAGTCTCGGGATATGGCGCAGCAGAATCCATTTACTTTGGATGACTTAACAGCCCATTAATTAAATTTAGTTCTCAAAATTAATGTGACTTTATCACTTTAAATTTGGAAAACCTTCAGGAGCGAGAAAATTTTTAACCCGGGAGCTTTACGGCTGCAAAAAATTAGCTATCGGGTACATATATGGCCTGGTTATTACATAAAAAAACTTTGATCTCCACTGCATCTGCTTTTCTTCACTAATGTACTGCATGGACATTAAAATTAAAAGCACGTGTGTGACTTTTGTTCCGAAAACTGAACGCCAAACGAGTGATAATGACGGCTGAGATCGAAGTTTTCCGAGAAGTTTACAGTGAACAACATAAAGGAAAATTACAAATGTTGAAAACTCAGGCTGTTCATCAGCAATATATCTCTCCTGTTTTGTTTGCAAGTTATTACATGAAGGTTGAAATAAAATTCTCTCGATGCTTCCATGTTTCTTTGTAATGCACCTTGTTATTCCTCTGCCGCCTGGTATATATAAGAAAATCTCAGGTAAAATTAATGAGAAAACTGAACATAAAATCCTGCCTGAGGCTGCCACTGCACCACGCTTGTGTACCGCGTTTCTATTTTCACTTATTTTTGACTTCTAATTATGAATAAAACAGAACCAACGCGTTTACATTGCTAAAAAGTATACATACATGCTCATTTACAGTTTAAATTAAATAACTTTTTTATAACATCCTGGTACAGGCTCTATTACAAGATCGTGATAAAATCTCTTGCATAACAACCTATTCAAATGAAAAATATACATTATATATTTTTATTATCTATCAATAAACATTTTACTGAGTATAGATTATTTTTCACAATATTAGTTTAGTTTACAAAATAGTCTTTGTTTGAAATAAGTATAGTTTGCAGATCAGGTATCAATAACTTTTATCACAAAAACTAAGCAGATGCAGATAAGCAACGTGCTGCGGTTTCGAAGACACCGGATAAGTGATCGTCGTGCATTTTGTCAGGTTGTCTCTGGCCAAATAGCAACTTTGGCACTGCAACCTTGCCTTTATATATGGGTCATCTTAACCCAGAAAAGGACGTATCAGTGCTTCACGAAGCATGGCCGTCACTATTGTGATAATATGACCCATCAATTTAACTGAGTGTACGGAACTCTGGCTAGCTCCCATGCTAGATCAGAGACCCGACTCAAACACTGGGTTTAATGGACAATATTCACCTCAAACACTGGGCTTAATGCACAATATTCATCTCAAACACTGGGTTTAATGGACAATATTCATCACAAACACTGGGCTTAATGCACAATATTCATCACAAACACTGGGCTTAATGCACAATATTCATCACAAACACTGGGCTTAATGCACAATATTCATCACAAACACTGGGCTTAATTCACAATATTCATCTCAAACACTGGGCTTAATGTTCAATATTCATCACAAACACTGGGCTTAATTCACAAAACTCATCGCAAACACTGGGCTTAATGTTCAATATTCATCACAATGAACTTCATTAAGTCTCAGCCTCCGCTTCTCAAGCGCAGCGCATAGCAGCAATTCAACCCGTAGCAGAGACCAACCGTAGCAGAGACCAACCGTAGCAGAGACCAACCGTAGCAGAGACCAACCGTAGCAGAGACCAACCGTAGCAGAGACCAACCGTAGCAGAGATCAACCGTAGCAGAGACCAACCGTAGCAGAGGCCAACCGTAGCAGAGACCAACCGTAGCAGAAGCCATCCGTAGCAGAGACTCAATCTGTAGCAGAGACTCAACCTGTAGCAGAGACTCAATTCGTAGCAGAGACTCAACCCGTAGCAGAGACTAAGATGACAAGCGACAACGATGGGTGCAGCCGGTGCATCGTGAGCGGCCAAGAAAAGATGAAAGTCTGCACGCTTAAAATATAATGCAAGTCTGCACGCTTAAAGTATAATGAAAGTCTGCACGCTTAAAATGCAATGAATGTCTGCACGCTAAAAATAAAATGAATGTCTGCACGCTTAAAATAGAATGAATGTCTGCAAGCTTAAAATAAAATAAATACCTGCACGCTTAAAATAAAATCTGCAATGAATTCTGAATGTTAATTTATTTCGAAAATTGGTATTATACGTAAGGAAAGTTTATTTCTTATTGTGCCACAGATGCAAATTACAATTATGTATATAAACGAGCTTTGCATTCACTGGCGCAATTTAACGAGTTTAATTCCGTATATAAGCAAGCAATAATGTATTGATAAATTCCTCCGTAAATTATCATGATAATAAATTCGAAAAATCTAAAATATTTGATTATTTGTTGAAAAAAAATCTAGGGAAATTTTTGAATCACGAAGTAAGAAATCGATTCGCTTTTATTTTCAAGCAAATATTTTCCGGCAATTACCCCACTTATAACAAAAAAAAATCTTGTCATAATACCAGTTATTCTTCTTGTTGCAAAACTGAATAATCCAAGAATATCCTAGTTGAACTGGTTTAATTTAGCGTGAAAAAAATTTTGACAACATTTGGGACTCAAAAAATATCGTCAAACGAAGTCTCAAGTGTTTACACTGTTTAGAACGTAGATAACTCTAACTTTATGTTCAATTGTTTATTCTTTGTTCTCAGCAACCGTTACAAACGAAAAATAAATTTGCCAGCAATTTTCAGACTGCCATAATATTCATCAAAATTTCTTCAATTTTACTCAAAATATTTCAGAAATTTATTGGTGTAGCAAAGACTCATCAAAGACAGGTTATAAAACTTGGCACTTCAACTAGTTAACATTATTTTTTCATTACAGCATATCTAGTAGAGCTGCAACAATGAACTGGACCGCCTTGCTGCTGGTGCAGCTGCTGCAGCTGGTGGCAGCTGGAGAGTATCCCGCCTTCAAGGTGGTGATGAAAGACATCGACATCATCGCGCCCAACGTGTCGTACAAAGGCGACACTTTGTGTGAGTTGTGTGGGTCGAGTTACGAGGCTGAATAGTTTGTGTAGTGAAGAGATGGAGATGGCTTTGTATAGTTTTATGTATCAATAATTGATCGAATATTTACCGGAATTTCTTTATTAGCTTCTGGTTTTATTTTGAGACTCCGACAGATAATACAGAATTTAATTCTGAGGTCGACCATTTTCCATTCGATGTAGACCATTTTTAATTTAATATATATGTATGTATATATTAATTTTAAGTTAATGAGCCTATAATTAAGATTTATAAACTGTGGATCTTGTATTGGCCGAGTCAAGAAAATAACATTAAAGGGAATTATTCCAAAGCTAAATATAGTTCTTTTCCAAAATATTAAAAAATGTCTTTCACATCTAGCATCACAAATTATTCTTGACTCACTACATGTATTTCAATTCAGGCATCTAAAAGTCTTAGAACACATGCTCATAGCTGCTGTTCAAGTTAAAATTAATAAATATTCCAAAAAATACTATAAATATAACACTAAACACTTGACTACACACCATTAAACGCGCAAATCAATATCATAAAATGAGAACAAATTCCAGGCGCTTGTCGTACCAAGTGCCTCGTACAGCCGCAGTGCACGGCAGCGACGTACGATAAGCCCTCGTCTACGTGCAACCTCACGTACGTCAGTCAGTGCGAGACAAAAGTACAGAACACAACCGGCGTTATTGGTCTCTTCAAGTACGGTACGTGAATTATGAATGATTAGTAATGAATTATTAGTAGCTGTGAGTAGAGCGATTAATAATTCCAACTGGAATATTAATTTTGTCTGTGAAGACTTGATAAGAATTTAGTGTGAAGGCATTTGATTTGGCCAGTTCTTAACAAACAAATAATAATATTCATAAGTGGTATAGATTGCGAGTAAATATGTGAACCCACCGCAGCTCGAAATGAATCAGTTCGAAACCGCAGTCCATATGAATCGAAATAATGGTAATGAGGGATTATCAACGTCATTCTTTCATTGTAACTTACTGGATAACTTTAATGAATAACAGATATTTTTGGACAAAGTAGAAAATGATATTGGTGAAGTCTTTGAACATATTTCAGGTACAACCATCAGAGACGTGGTCATCACCAAGGCTAACACAAGCGACGGGTCTCTGGCGAACCAGCGGCGTCTCTGCAGGGCAGAAGGCAGCGAGCCTCTCGTCATCAAGACCAAGCAAGTCAGAGACAAGGCAGTGCAACTCGTCAAGGGTGAGATTTGTTTGTATATGAAAAATCTCGTATTATATTAAAATGAAAGCATGTCCATTTACTAAATTACTTAATACATCTTGTATGCTTAGGGATGACTTAATAGTTAATAATAATAGCTTAATATTTAATAGCTTAATAGTTAGGAAGCTATATAAAAACTAGCTAAGTGAAGCCATCCTTGCTTGTATTTTAGAATTATTTTGTGTAAATCATGGTTAGCATCATCGATGACTAATTATTTTCAAAACATCACTTTCCATTGAATAGATATTTATGCGGATATTCTAAAGCATTTGAGCCATCAGAGAACGTTTCAACACATCTAGTTTCAAAATTATTCAAAAAATGAATTGAATTGATCAAAACGAATTTGATTGCAAAAAGTTAAAAAATGAAAAAAACTCAAACTTATGCTTTTCCTCTGAAATATAAATTAACATACATTGTTTAAAAACAGTTTCATGAAATTCAAATTGCACTCATGGTCTACATGCCAACAGAATACGCGGTCAAAGTTTATCCTAGTTTGGATAAAGTTGCCTGGTTGAGTGCAACTGGCGACGAAACAAACTTGTCTCTCCCCTTCACCTGGCCTGACGGCAGCGACATATCCAACTGTGCATCAAATACAAATGACACCAAAACGCCATTCCTGACTGATGGACCTGCGACGAGACTCTCTGAGAAAAACGTGATCCTGCGTGCAATAATGGAGTCATCTTACGGATTCAAAGTGCTATGTTCCACATAAGTTTTACTTTGAATGACCGTAAAATGTCGGATTGCTATTTTTCCCCGTTCATTGCCTAAAATGTATCAAAGCACACAAGAATAGAAATTATGTTTGTCATGGAATTAATTATGACCTTTAAACGACGGATATAGCACCGCATCTCAAATATTTTGGAGCATCGGAATTTCGATCACACCTGATAACATTCCAGGACCCATGTGGCTTCATGACCTACACAGTATACGCTACAGAATATATGTCATTTAGACATTAAAGGTACGTACTTCAAAAGACTACTCGACCAACGCTGTTTGCTCCTGAGACTCTCTAGATTTATAAGCTACGTAATTCAAATGTCACAGAGCTTGTTCTTGAGTCTTGATCGCTACTCCTAAATATTGAAGTTACGTGCTTCTAAAGGCCACCTGACTCAGTGTTTGCTTCTGAGTCGTGATCGCTACTCTTTGAATATTAAAGTTACGTGCTTCAAAAGGTCACCTGACTCAGTGTTTGCTATTGAGTCCTGATCGCTACTATCACCATCCAATTTATACCCAAAATTTCCTTTAGTTGCTGCTAATGCACTACGGCTGTGCAAATCTAACCACTTATTTACTTTTCCGCCTTGAATCTATATCGCAGATTTTACCCGAAAAACCATTTTAAGCTGATGGATAATATCGGGGATTCTTCTATCCAGAGTGTCTTGGTTTTCGCATAGTAACTGCAGGCTTATTACTAATGTATGAGTGTGCATGATGGTGTGTGGCTTGGGGAGAGCTGCTCCAGACTGAGTTGAAATTTGACTCGACCAGGACCGAGTGTAAGAGCGAACTCGCTGCGACTCTTCACATAATATAATGTCAACGTTGCAGATTAGGCCATGTAGCCGATTCTGAACAGCACAGAATTTTTACAGCTTGTTGCAAGTTTCAACCTCGTATCTCACGGCTCCAATATCCACATGCAGTGCCGAACCGCCCTGCCACCTTGCCAATTTTGGCCAGAACTGTCGCAGAACGCCGGGATCGAACCCGCAATTCCCTGCTCCCGTTTAGGTACTAACTGTAACTACTAGGCCACCCTGCAAACACTCGCTTCTTTATATAGAATAGAAGAATCGGCACTGAAGAAATAGGCCCATGGCCTGTTGCCGATTCTTGTACTTTTCATGACTTGATTCTCAAGGGACCCGACCTTTTGAACCCGATCTTTCCATCACTGACAATAATTGATTAAGATATCTGATGGACTTATTGCAAAGTCCGTAAGGTGCTACGCATTTTAAGACTGAACATATGCTCCTGCATAGCTTCGTCTAGTCTATTTGAAGGCGTTCATACTCGGAGCGTCAATGAAGCTAGCAGGGAGGCTGTGACTCTGTGACTCTATCAGGGAGGCTTTGACATTCATGCGAATGTTGTGGCATGAATGAGCTACAACACTGTTAGAAAAAACGGTGAAAAAACGGTCCCACTGGCGTTCTAGTGGCCGGTCGCGCCGTGAAAATAAACTGTTTCGTCGTTTTTATCAGATGTTTTACTGATTTCTAGTGTTATATTATAATAAAAACGACATCACGGTGTTTCTTTTCACGTGCCGACCGGCCACTGAAACGCCGGTAATACCGTTAACGGTAATTTTTCTAACAGTGAACGCAGTTTTTAGTTTATAGCCGTGGACCCCCGTGTTGATTTTTTGTTTCAAATTCTAGGTCTCCTTCTGGGACCCTGTTTGCACCGAGGGTATACCTGTATACGTCAATGAGGTCACCACGCAGACGTCGATAACAGAGGCTTGGAAGCTTCATAATCTTTAATCTTTCTTCATAAGGCTTGCCTTTTAATACCGGAATTATCCTTGTTGCACGTCTTTGAATACTCTCCATTAAATTTTTGTCCTTTTCAAGTTTCGGTGACCCCACGGCGTTTCCAAACTCTAGGTTCGGACAAACAACTGTTTCATCGCTTTAGCATCTATGTATGTACTCGTAAGAGCATCTGAACAGTCCAAGTCGTTTATTGGCTTCATTACCTTGAGCTTCAATATGCTTCGACAATTTCAACTCATTGTCAACATTAACTCCTAAATTTTTTTCCATTGTCGACTTCGACCTCATCACTCTGTCGTTGCAACCGTGTCTTCTCATACTGTAATCTTGCTGTTCATTATTCTTGCCAAGGTGGATAATCTTAGATTTGTCAGCATTAAAACGCAGCTGCCACTTATCAGCCCTATCAAATGAGTCAACCAACCTGTCAAGATCACCTTGCAACTATACTTTTTGCAATGTATTCTTCACTGTATGTGGCGTATTCTTCACTGTATGCGGCGTATTCTTCACTGTATGCGGCGTATTCTTCACTGTATGCGGCGTATTCATCACTACAAAGCAAACTTACTGCAGCTAGACCCATAATAGGCTGACGTAGCCATCGGCTGCCAAAGATAAGCTGCGGTCAAAGCGAAAAATCTCAAAAGACGGAGAGTCCTTTTTCCTGCTGCATATTTCAAGTCTTCATCATTGATCATTAGAGGAACCACTATCAAGCTTGTGCAGAATAATTCCAGGTGTTAATGGGATACAAACCATCTTTCTTAATTTTGAGAGGGATTAATCATGGTGACGTCGTAGGCAATTTCTGCACCCTGAAGGCTGGGTCAACCACTGGGCACTAAACGGTCATTTATGTTTTACACTCGTGTGAGTTTCACCCAAACTTTTTCTCTTCTCTTATAAAAATTCTAAAACAAAGGCACACTAAACTTTTTTCTGGTAGAATATTCATTTAAACTAGAAATGTTTTTTAATGTGATTGCTTCTTCATGAAAACTTAGATACAGTACTCAAAAAAAAATTCATAAAGGATAATATATGGAAACGCGTCAAACTTTAATAATGATGCACCGATTATGAATGATACACATACATCGATTTACTCTCTGTTTACACTTTTTATGTTGGAGCTATACCTGAATTTTAACTATTGGCTAACTTTTATATCTCTAGATAAATAGCCAGAGCTATTATTCTTCAGTGTGAATTTATATATCAAGGTCAAAACTACTGTTCATTACTGTTAAGGGTTCTACTTCCTAATATCAGCAGCATTATCAGAACAAAACGAGATTTTATACAGTTTGATGCCAATTATGTATAATTCACACCACTGAACCTCTTTTACGGTCAACCACGAAGGCAGGATTTAAAAGACAACATAACCATCAACATACGCCAGTTAACCATGGTCAGTTTTAATAAATTTAATATGCAGTAATTTTGTATTAATTTTAAGTTGTGATAATGACAATGTCTACTATGTACTTCACGATAGTTCTTGTACGTAGCGCAAATTTCAGCTACAGCCCTCTGGCAAACATCATTAGGGTGCGCAGCCTAATCAAGCCTATTCCACTTCTGCCGTGCTACTACAAAGCTGTTCTGAGTGTTGTCTCGTGTGTTGTGTTAAAATTAATTAATTAATTCACTGGGTCTCTCTAAGTTCTCCTAATTAATTCAAGTCTCTCGCTCACCTTTTAGAATAAACTACCAGAATTACTTATTCTCCATTTATTGCCCTTGCTACCATAGGCACGGTATTAACCCGTCCCTTGGTAACCCGTCCAAGGTGATCTTCGTACAACTTCCCCACCATATAGGCTCCATCAGGCTCCCTCAGGCTCCCTCAGGCTCCCTCATTCTCCCTCAGGCTAATTCAGGTTCCCTCAAGCTCCCTCAGGCTCCCTCAGGCTGCATCAGGCTCCCTCAGGCTCCCTCAGGCTCCCTCAGGCTCCATCAGGTTCCCTCAGGCTCCCTCAGGCTCCCTCAGGCTCCCACAAGCTCCCTCAGGCTCCCTCAGGCTCCCTCAGGCTCCCTCAGGCTCCCTCAAGCTCCCTCAGGCTCCCTCAGGCTCCCTCAGGCTCCCTCAGGCTCCCTCAGGCTCCCTCAGGCTGCATCAGGCTCCCTCAGGCTCCATCAGGTTCCCTCAGGCTCCCTCAGGCTTCCTCAGGCTCCCTCAGGCTCCCTCAGGCTCCCTCAAGCTCCTTCAGGCTCCCTCAGGCTCTCTCAGGCTCCCTCAAGCTCCCTCAGGCTCCCTCAAAATCATTAATTATCGAATCATTGTGAACATCACACAAGCATTAATTATTGAATAATTGTGAACATCACACAATCATTAATTATCGAATCATAAACCCCTCAGGCTCCCTGGGCTCGAGGGGTTCTCCAAGAGTGATAATGCGAATTGTTTTCTAATTTGCATTCAATGGCAGTTTTAGAAGAAATGAGATAAGGAAAACCTACCTTACTTCTTTGATACTAATACTGGATGATGGAATGTATTGTTCATCATTGAGAAATGCAAGATATTATTCGTTATGATTAGATCATTGAGATGTGGGATATTGTTCGACATTATGATATATTGATATTAATGGCTGATATATGATATAATGATGATAATGATTTTAGTCAGACATAATGAAAGCCTTCACGAACACACTACTTCAGTCTTAGATCCTTCCGCTCAAACCGATTACATTATAATCAAAATCTTAATTTTAAGCCTTCATAAAGCTTTCATTTATATTTATGAAACATTAATAATCATGGATTATCTCGTATAGAGTTTTGAGTCGTTTGAGTGAACCTAACTTTTATCTAGAAAAAAATAACACTAAGTAATTTTATCGTGCCACTAACTCAGACTTTAAGTACATGAATATTAACATTTGTGAATTTAGGTATACAGCCCATGAGAGTACCGTTCGATTGAGTGGAATATAATCATTGTAAACAATTTTTGATGAAATTAAATATAAGAGAAATTTTGTGCGTCGCGCCAGACCAGTTGCTGACGGGCGGAAACGAATGGATCTTGTTATTTATGATTGTTTATTTATCAGTTCTATTTTTAGAGCATTCTCTCATTAGTTCATCATAAGTTGCCGATTACTTTACCGCACTCGTCAAACTTTAAATTGATTCATTAAATTCTGGCGTTTAGTACTAATTAATTAATTACTACTCAACGTTTGTCAAAATTAATTATTTGAAATTTGCCTGCTCTTGAGCATAGAAATTATTTATCGATTCGCTTTTTCTTCTTCACAATGAACCGATCATTCCTCATGAGGAATGTTCATGTCCTCAAGAACAATAATCTCGAGAACTTATCAAAAGATGTTCTAACGTTAGGAATTAATGCAAAATAAAAAGTTTACGCTCGTACATGCGCAAACTTTGATCCCGATGCAAATCATTTATGGACATGTTGCTCATAAGTGCACTTCTCGAGCGAGATCCAAACAACAAACATGTTTGAACATTTTGCAGACGAGTGCGCACTGTGATTGAGAGATAAGCACGTTTGAAGATTTTTTTCTTCAGTTTCTACTCTATTAAGAAATGATATTAAGTTAAATGATTGATTAGAACGGGATCAGAATTAAGTCTATAGGTTTAAATAATAATAAGCAATTATTTAGATCATACATTTTTATTTACATTCATTTTTTTCAAAATTATAGTTATGGTTACATAAAGTTATAAGAAATTATACAAGATGTAATCGCGATAAATAGGTTGCAACAAAACATGTGAAAGACCCTAAATGTCATAAGTGATTATGTTACGCTTTAACCATCATGATCCGAATATAGTATTAATCATAAATGAGTCTAAACTTATTTTGTATTTATAGTTTCTGTATAGATTTTCTTACTCTAATTACAAATCAGTAATGGAACGCAATTTTAGTACCATGACCGAACTGACACATTTGAAATTCATTCAGCATTTTTGGCGTGCTAAAGTGACTTCATTTTTTGAGTTAGGGGTAAATTTCGAGAAGAAATACCGTGATATTTTAAATTAAACGAAGTTCAAAAACGATTGAACTGACTCTCGAGAAAAAATCATACAAAATTTTTCCCGTTGTCGAGTGAAAATATTTCATAGGCTAGGAAAATATCGAGTCGAATTGCAACGGTTTTTGAAAATTAATGGAATTTATATGCGACTGAACACACCATAGAGAAATTCGTGCAGTATTTTTGCTGTTGTTAAGTGAAAGAATTTTCTGGGTTAGGGATCTTCTAATTGAATTGCTACAGTTATTGGAATTAATTGGAATTCAGTAATGACGGAACTAACACTCTTGTAACTCATGCAGAATTTTAGTCGTTGTTAAGTGAATACATTTCTTTGTTTAGGGGGAAATTTCGAGTTGAAATTCCACAACAATGGAATTTAAAAAAATTCTGAAACGCTTCTATTGTTGGCTTCATCGGTTAGATTCAACAGTCCGTAATACATGCTTTACTTGTGCTACATGCTTTCCTTGTGCTACATGCTTTACTTGTGCTTCATGCTTTCCTTGTGCTACATGCTTTACTTGTGCTACATGCTTTACTTGTGCTACATTTACTTGTGCTACATGCTTTACTTGGGCTACATACTCTAAACAAAAAAAATGATTTAGTTTTAATTTCTGATAAATTTCGGGCATAAATTAAGCATCCTAACCTGCTCTGTGCCTCAAATGATTTAAGTGACGTTGGAAGTAGTTTTAGTGTGCACATTCAACGTGGAACTAACATCTCGTCCCCTACTTTACTTCACTCTCCTCTGAAGAATCTTCGCCAGTTCGTTGTCTGTCCTCATTGCGGCAACTCTAAGGGTGCTGATGTAGATTCGTGCTAGATTCAATTTTGCCTCATCTGTCGACGCATCAAGTCATATTGTACGGAAATTATGAAGAATCTTCGGCCCCGGTTTACCTTTGGACTCATGAAGAAAGACTTGCATGGTAGCTTAGCTTAAGCACGGTCGGGACTCTGGACGCATACGTGGGCACGTGTTAGAGTCGATGTCGTCTGCGCCAGGACCAACCCTAGGTGGCACCCCAGGCGCTCTAGCTGCTACTTTGACCCCGGCTTCTTACCTCTGCGCGGGCGTGGACCAGCTCCAAGAACCAGCTCTTCACCAGCGATTAACCGAAGGATTTTGTAGTACTTCACTTAAACCCCAATAAATAATAAAGCCAGAAATTATCAATCCTTTAATATTCTTTGATAAGTTCATTTTTGACAAGTTTCGTTCATTCACAAAAAAACTTTCACTAGACCGCATTTTTTTCAAATTAAAGCCAACCAACCTAGCGATATGAAGAAGTTAATTAATCATATTCTAATAAAAACGCAAGAACCTTGCTGTGAAGTTTTAATTATAACCGCTCGCATGGAAAGTTTCAATCAAAATTAAGGGTTACCGTTGTTTCTTGAATCGTTCTTTTGTGTAAATCAAATTAACCTGAACAAACTGTATTTATGATGAACATGGTTTGCTGCATTCTGTTTGATCCACTTAGCGTTAGAACCGTCGAGACTTTTAATTAAATATTCGATTAATTATCAATCCTCAGTTGTTCATGTTCACGAAAAGTCACGAAAACTTCGAGACGATGAGAGAGTATATTAGGCATGCTCATGGTATATCAAATTAATTAATTTGTATAGATAGAAGATATTATATATTCTGTATGGATAAACATATAGAAGGAATGAGAATGTTAGCAATTGAAACCTTTAGATATACTTAGTAAAATGACTTATAAAACAGAAACACTCGATAAGTCTGATACTCGAATAATGAATACTTGTCACCGAGTGAACAGGTTAGTATCTAGTCAAAATTGATTACTAATATTAATAAGAACTTAACACTCGTGATAAGAAATCTTAAATTCTACATAATGTTGCTTACTTTCAAACGTTACACTTATAATTTTCATGCGTTTTGATCGCAAGGAATAAATAAATGTACCACCTGTGCATGTTATTATTGATGAGTCAATAGTGCGTTAGTGAAGAGAAGCGAGTGTAATGAAGGCACTAACCTCTGTGTAGTCACCAGGTGCAAGCATGTCAGTTATATTGTTTCTTTATTAATCGCGTGTGAGCCGTGCAATATTTTTTTGTTCTGATTAGTTTTTTATTTATTTAATTTGTTTTAACTATTTGTTCTCATTTTTGTGTGAGCAGAAAGGCTCCGAAATGAAGACTTGAAAAAGATTTTCTTTGGATTCCGATAGTTAGCCTAAGGAAACGCACAGTTTTTCATATCTGCTTTTGTACCTGAAGATATGTCTTTAGAATTAATTATTTCATGTTCAGTTTTATTTATCCTTCTTTAAGTATAAAAAGATTTGTCATTCAACGATAATTTCTGGGGCCATTGGCCGCTTTATTTTCATATTTATTCATTTAAGGAATGGGCCCGACAGCTTCATTCAAATACATTTGTAGATCCAGGTTACAAACCAACACCCACTAAAACTTTGACAAATATCCATAAATAATCACGGTAACTGTTTCTCAACACAAGATCTGATTAATGTTGCAAGTAAGCAATGACTTAATCGCGTCAATTAGCCTCATCTTAACGACTTTTCAGGCATCATTCTTTACATTAAATTTGTCTTTTTGAACATGAGGAAATTATTGCAATTTCAACTTAGCAGAAACGACCCTGAAAATACTCCACGGAGTTTAGTGCGAGTATTTAACTTACTAAGAATACGAGAAAATTCGAGAACTGAGACAAATATTATTCCGTTATTTAACTTTCGATGAGAACAGAAAGCTCTGAAAAGTTTGTACCAGTATTCATTGTTAACTCACGATTTTGTGTCCGAATGCAAGTAATAATGCCCTTAATATATAGCGAAAAACATGTCAATTCCAAATTCAGCATTAAAAACTTTCGAACAGCGAAGGAAGATAATATATGTATTAAAATTCAAATCAAATTTAGTGCACCACATAAACTAGAGTGGGATTTATATAACTCATTTAACGTTAAATTGATTAATTTTAGGTTATACTAATTTTTCTTAAATTACACCGTAAAGTTTTTCGTCATAGTCCCGATTCAGATGAGTATTTGCATTGTTAACGATATTAACAATATCTCAGTTATTCTGATACACTTCAGCACGTAATATGGCTTAGGCGACAACTTCAGATCGTCATGAATACCACATCAAACTGATATAGATTTGTAGGATTTAGTGCAGATTAATGTGCGTAAGCAGCCTGTAGAGTTTGATCTATATTATAATAATGACGCTGCATCAGTGTCTCATTATATACCGAAACATCGTTTTATGGACAGAAACATCGTTTTATATACAGAAACATCGTTTTATATACCGAAACATCGTTTTATATACCGAAACATCGTTTTATATACCGAAACATCGTTTTATATACCGAAACATCGTTTTATATACCGAAACATCGTTTTTTATATACCGAAACATCGTTTTATATACAGAAACATCATTTTATATACTGAAACATCGTTTTATATACAGAAACATCGTTTTATATACTGAAACATCGTTTTATATACTGAAACATCGTTTTATATACAGAAACATCGTTTTATATACCGAAACATCATTTTATATACCGAAACATCGTTTTATATACCGAAACATCGTTTTTTTATATACCGAAACGTTGTTTTATATACAGAAACATCGTTTTATATACTGAAACTTCGTTTTATATACAGAAACATCATTTTATATACTGAAACTTCGTTTTATATACAGAAATATCGTTTTATATACTGAAACATCGTTTTATATACTGAAACATCGTTTTATATACAGAAACATCGTTTTATATACTGAAACATATACTGCTTGTTTTTATATACTAAAACAAAGCGTTGGCTCTGATCGCATCTCTGTGCTTCACTTTATGCGTGTCATACTCAACGCTGCTTGGAACTTGACAGTGAATGTTGAATCATTCGACACGCTGGCAAAATATTAAAAATATCTTTCGGAATTTTCACTGATTTTCAACTGATTTTCAAGCAGCCAATGTCTACAAATATATATATAGTCTTAGTTATCGAGAAAACAATCAAGAAGATTATAAATAAAAATATTTCTTTGATCTCCAATCGAACTTGTCATAATGAACTATGAAAGTTTATACGATCTAGTTTAAATTATCGAGCACCTTTTCCCATAGATTTGTTTTGGTGCTAAGCACTTAATGTTTCTAAAATTTATAATAGTGCAAAAACAAAAATATTTATTTTTCCATAAATGTTGATAATATTAATAATATAGATTATATTTTGATGAAATGCACAAGTTACTGTTTTATTTTTAATTTGATATTTTGTAATATTCTATTCAATGTATGTGTTTTTCATCTCTTTGTGCTTGTATGAAGCCTGACACTAATAATATATACAATTTTCGTCACCTACCTACAAACCATATCTTGTCGCGATATTACCCGGACTTGAAACTTTATATTTCACGTAGAAATTTTGAGGCATCGTTGTACGGGATTATAATAATTAGTATTAGGATTTAGTAAAGATGATTTCATGAGGGATTCTCAACTATTATGGGTTATAAAACTTGGCACTTCAACTAGTTAACATTATTTTTTTCATTACAGCATATCTAATAGAGCTGCATGAATGAACTTTACCGCCTTGCTGCTGGTGCAGCTGCTGCAGCTGGTGGCAGCTGGAGAGTATCCCGCCTTCAAGGTGGTGATGAAAGACATCGACATCATCGCGCCCAACGAGACGTACGATAAGCCCTCGTCTACGTGCAACCTCACGTACGTCAGTCAGTGCGAGACAAAAGTACAGAACACAACCGGCGTTATTGGTCTCTTCAAGTACGGTATGTGAATTATGAATGATTAGTAATGAATTATTAGTAAATGTTAGTAGCGCGATTAATAATTAAAACTGAAATATTAATTTGGTCTGTGAAGGCTTGATAAAATTTTAGTGTGGAGGCATTTGAAGTGGCAAGTTCCCAGCCTACAGATAATAATATTCATAAGTTAGTATTGAGTGCGTGTAAATATGTGAACCCACCGCAGTTCCTGAACACGAATAACCATATGAATTAAAATAACGGTAATGAGGGATTATCAACGTAATTTACTGCACGTAATGCACTGCATCAACGTAATAATTTACTGCATAACTTTAATGAAAAACAGATATTTTTGGACAGTGAAGAAAAAATATAAGAGACAGACAGATGGACAGACAGACGGACGAACATGATGAGCACAATAGAGCATTTTTTCCATAAATGAGAAAATGCGCTAAAAATATTGGTGAAGTCTTTGAACTAACCTCAGGTCCGGTCATCAGAGATGTGTTCATCAGCACGGCTCTCACGAAGGACGGGTCTCTGGCGAACCGGCGGCGTCTCTGCAGGGCAGAAGGCGGCGAGCCTCTCGTCATCAAGACCAAGCAAGTCAGAGACAAGGCAGTGCAACTCGTCAAGGGTGAGACTCATTTGTGCATGTAAATTCTCGTATTATATTAAAATGACAGCGTGCACGCCCATTTCCTAAATTACTTAATACATTGTACGCTTCGGGATGACTTAATAGTTAAGAATAACAGTTTAATATTTTGGAAGCTATATTAAAACTAGCTAAGTTAAGCCATCCTTGCTTGCAATTTGAAATTATTTTGTGAAAATCATTGTTCGCATCATAGAAGACTAATTATTTTCAAACATCACTTTCCATTGACTAGATATTGTTGTGGATATTCTAAAGCATTTCAGCCATCAGAGAATGTTTCAACACACCTAGTTTCGAAATTAATCATAAAATGAATTGAATTAATCAAAATGAATTTGACAGCAAAAAGTTACACAAATAAAAAAAAACATTGTAAAATAACAATTAAAATACGTTGTTTAAAAACATTTTAATAAAATTCAAATTGCACTCATGTCAACAGAATACGCGGTTGAAATTCTTAGTTTGGATAACGTTGCCTGGTTGAGTGCGACTGGCGACGAAAAAAACTTGTCTCTCCCCTTCACCTGGCCTGACGGCAGCGACATATTCAACTGTGCATCAAATACAAATGATGTCAAAACTCCCTACTATGTTGATGGACCTGCAACGATGCTCTCTGAGAACAACGTGATCCTGCGTTCAGCAATGGAGATGCTCATTGGATACAAAGTGCTATGTTCCACATAAGTTGTACCTCGAATGTCCGCAAAATGTCGGATTGCCATTTTTCCCCGTTCATTGCCTAAAATGTATCAAAGCGCACAAGAATAGAAATTATGTGTGTCATAAAATTAGGTGTGACCTTTAAACGGCAGAGATAGCATCGTATTTCAAATATTTGTAGCATTGGAATTTCGGTCACATCTGATAACATTTCAGGACCCATGTGGCTTCTTGACCTACACATTATACGCTACAGAATCTATATCATATAGAAATTAAAGCTACGTACTTCAAAAGACTAACCCACCAACACCGTTTGCTCTTGAGACTCTCTAGATTTATAAGCTGCATAATTCAAATGTCTAACTGTCACAGAGCTTCTTCTTGAGTCTTGATCGCTACTCTCTAAATATTGAAGTTACGTGCTTCCAAAGGCCACCTGACTCAGTGTTTGCTTTTGAGTCTTGATCGTAATTATCACCATGCAATTTATACCCTGAAATCCCTTTACTTGCTGCTAATGCACTACGGCTGTGCAAATTTAACCACTTATTTACATTTTAGCTTTGAATCTATATCGCAGATTTTCTCCGAAAATCCATGTTAAGCTGATGGATAATATCGGGGATTCTTCTATCCAGAGTGCCTTGGTTTACGTAAAGTAAACTGCAGGTTTATTACTAATGTATGAGTGTGATGGTGTGTGGCTTGGGGAGAGCTGCACCAGACTAAGTCGAAATTTGACTCGACCAGGACCGAGTGTAAGAGCGAACTCGATGCGACACATCACAGAATATCGTTTCAACGTTGCAGATTAGGCCATGTCGCCGATTCTGAACAGCACAGAATTTTTACAGATTGTTGTAAGTCTCAACCTCGCAACTCACGGCTCCAATATCCACTGTGTCGAACCGCCCTGCTCTCTTGCCAATTTTGCCCAGAACTGTCGCAGAACGCTGGGATCGAACCCGCAACTCCCTGCTCCAATTTTGGAACTAACTATAACCACTAGGCCACCCTGCCAACTCCCGCCTCTTAATATAAGCAAACGTACTGCAGCTAGACCCATAATAGGCTGGCTGACGTAGTCTTCGGTTGTCTCGGTTGTCAAAGACAAGAATATAGCTGCGGTCAACGCACAAAATCGCAAAAGCCAGCAAGTCCATTTTCTTGCTGTATATTTCAAGTCTTCGAGTCTTCATCATTAATCATGGGAGACACCACCATCAAGCACGTGCAGAATTCCAGCTGTTATTGGTATACTAACCCTCTTTCTTAATTTTGAGGGGATCAATCATGGTGACGTCGAAGGCAATTTCTGCACCCTGAACGCTGGGTCCGACTGGAAGGAAGCTCAAGTAACACCATTGTTCAAAAAAGGTGACAAAAGCAGCCCCGGCAACTATCGCCCTGTCAGTCTGACAAGTGTTGTTTGTAAGCTAATGGAATCTGTTTTGGGGATAGGATTATCGATTACTTGACTGCTCACCATCTCCTATCAGACTGTCAACATGGTTTTATTGCCGGTAGATCCTGCACCACTAACTTATTATCTACGTTGAACGAGTGGACTCGCCTGCTGGACGAAAGGGAAAAAGTGGATGCATTGTACCTCGATTTTTTCAAGGCATTTGACAGTGTTCCGCATGAGCGGCTGGTACGTAA
The DNA here is from genome assembly GCF_000764305.2 of Hyalella azteca. Classification (NCBI taxonomy): domain Eukaryota; kingdom Metazoa; phylum Arthropoda; class Malacostraca; order Amphipoda; family Hyalellidae; genus Hyalella; species Hyalella azteca. The sequence continues at coordinate 92,811 of NW_025940132.1, forward strand.
AGTGAAGTCTTTGGAAATTGAGGGAAACGTCCTCCAATGGATCAGAGATTTTCTAGTAGGTAGACACAACGTGTCAGTATTAACGGAACCGTGTCAGACTGGGCATCAGTGCGCAGTGGCGTGCCACAAGGGAGCGTTCTTGGGACTATTTTGTTCGTTGCCTCTATGAACGATCTGCCAGAAGCAGTGTCCAGCGTGTGCTCCATGTATGCCGACGACACAAAAGTTTATAATTTGGTGAAGAATGCGTCAAATAAAGCGCAATCGCAAGATGATCTTGACAGCTTTGTTAACTGGGCTGATACGTGGCAGCTGCGTTTAATGCTGACAAGTGTAAAATACTTCACCTCGGGAAGAACAATGAACAGCAAGATTACAGTATGAGAAGACATGGTTGCAACGAGAGAGTAATGATTGATAAGTCTAGTGTGGAAAAAGATCTCGGAGTTTATGTCGACAAGGATCTAAAATTTTCTAAGCATGTTGAAACGCTAGCTAACACATCCAACAAACTTCTTGGATTAATCAGACGCTCATACGAGTTCCTAGATGCAGAAGCGATGAAGCAGTTGTTTGTTGCTGTCTTGCGCCCGAATCTAGAGTTTGGAAACGTTGTGTGGTCACCGAGATTTGAAAAGGACAAAAATTTAATAGATAATGTTCAAAGACGCGCAACAAGGATAGTTCCAGGCTTGAAGGGCAAGGCCTATGAGGAAAGATTAAAGATTATGAAGCTTCAAAGCCTCAGTTATCGACGTCTGCGTGGGGACCTCATTGAAGTATACAAGTATACTCATGGTTTATACAAGGTCCCCAAAGGATTACTAGAATTTGAAACAAGAAGCAACACCAGGGGCCACACCCATAAACTAAAAAAACTGAGCTGCAACTTCTCCACGCGACAACATTCTTCTCGCTTCGAATCACCAACATGTGGAACAGCCTCCCCGATGACATCGTTAGCGCTCCAAGTATGAACGCGTTCAAGAACAGACTAGATAAAGCTATGGAAAATTATATGTTCAGATTTTAAATGCCTAGCACCATATCGAACCCGGTGAAAGTCGAGTAGCTATTTCAAACTTTCGTCAGTGGTGAAAAGATTCGGTCAAATGACACGATTTTTGATCTTCTGTGAACAAGGCACGAAAAGGAAAAGAATCGGTGACATGCAGGCCACATCAGTCCTACACCTCAGCGCCGAGATCACTATGTTATGTTATGTTAACCACTGGGAACTAAACGGTCATATATGTTTTACACTTGTGTGAGTTTCTCCTAAACATTTTCTCTTCTTCACCTAAAAAACTCTCTAATGAAGGCACACTAAACTTTTTGGGGTTGAATAACCTTTTAGACTAAAATTGTTTTTTAAAAATGTGATTCCTTATGCGTGAAAACTTAGATACATTACTCACATAAAATTTTTCATAAAGAATAATATATAGAAACGCGTCAAACTTTAGTAAAGGTGCCCCGATTAAATATGATACGTCGATTTTGATGTCTTAATTATATATAATTTGCATCCCTTGAACCTCGTCTTCAGGTCAAAGGCGAAAGCATTATTTAAAAGACACCATAACCATCAACATAAGCCAGTTAAGCACGGTAAGTTTTAATAAATATATTATCCGGTTATTTTGCAATAATTTTAAGTTCTGATAATGACCATTATTACTATGTACTTCACGATAGTTCTTGCACGTAGCGCAAATTTCAGCTAGACTCCACTGGCAAACGTTGTTAAGGTTCAAAGCCTAAGCAAGCCTATTCCACTTGCTACTGTAATGTCTTGCCGAGTGCTTTCTCGTGTGTTGTGTTAAAATTAATTAAATTAAATCACTGAGTCTTGCCTGTACACATTTATATTACACGATCTCGTATATACTACATTAACACCCTATATACTCGCACGGTTCTTACCCGATACAATTCTCGCCATCACCTCAGTTTTCATAATTAATTCAAGTCTCTCACTCACCTACCAGAATAAACTACCAGATTTACTTATTCTCCTGTTATTACCCTTGCTACCATAGGCACGGTCTTAAGCCATCCTTTGGTAACCCGTCCATGGTAACCTTCGTTCAACTTCCTCCCCCATATAGGCTCCCTCAGGCTCCCTCAGGCTCCCTCAGGCTCCCTAGCTCAGACTCCCACAGGCTCCCCCAGGCTCCCTAGCTCAGGCTCCCTCAGGCTCCCTCAGGCTTCCCCAGGCTCCCTCAGGCTCCCTAGCTCAGGCTCCCTCAGGCTCCATCGGGCTCCTTCAGGCTCCCTCAGGCTCCCTCAGGCTCCCTCAGGTTCCATCAGGCTCCCTCAGGCTCCCTGGGCTCGAGGGGTTCTCCAAGAGTGAGAATGTGAATTGTATTCTAATTTGCAATCATTGGCAGTTTTAGAAGAAATGAGATTAAGGAAAACATTCCTTACTTCTTTGATACTTATACTGGATCATGGATTATATTGGTCATCATTGAGAAATGCAAGATATTATTCATTATGATTAGATCATTGAGGTGTAGGATATTAGTCGCCATCATGATGTAATGATATTAATGACTGATAGATGATATAACGATGATAATGATTTTAGTCAAACATGATGAAAGCCTTCACTAATACACTACTTCAATCTTAGGTCCTTCCGTTCAAACCGATTATATTATAGTCAAAATCTTTTCTTTAAACCTTCATTAGGCTTTTATTTATATTTATGAAACAGCATGCATTTTCTTGTACAGAGTCTTGAGTCGTTTGTGTGCCACTTAGCTTTTATCTGGAATTAAAATAGCGCCATACGAAATTTCACCGTGCCAATACCTCAGACATTAAACTCCACGAATTTAAGCAATTGCGAATTAAAATATTCTGCCCATAAGAGTACCGTTCGAATGAGTGGAATATGATCATTTCGAACAATTGTTAATGAAGTCAAATATAAGAGAAATTTTGTGTGCCGCGCCAGATCAGTTCATCAAAAGTTGCCGATCACTTTACCGCACTCGTCAAATGGTCAATGATTCAATTAGTTCATTAAATTCTGCCGTTTAATAATGAATTAATTACTACCAAACGTTTCTCAAAATTAAATATTTAAAATTTGAATTATCTTGAGTATAGACATTATTTATAGATTCGTTTTTTTTCTTTTTCACGATGAACGAGTTTTTCTCATGAGGAATGTTCAAGTCCTCCGGAACCATAATCTCGGGTACTTATCAAAAGCTGGGCTAAAGTTAGGAATTATGGAAAACAAAGAATTTACGCCCGTACATGTGCAAACTTTGATCGAGAGGCAAATCATTTATAGGCATGTTGCTTATAAGTGCATATTTTGAACGAGATACAAACAAACATGATTGAACATTTTGCACACGAGTGCGCACTGTGATTGAGAGATAATCACGTTTAAAGATTTTTTCTTCGGTTTCTAATCTATTAAGAAATGACATAAAATTAAATGTTTGATGACAATGGGATAAGAATTAAGTCTTATGGTCTAAATAATAATAAGCGATGATTTAGATCATAATTTTCTATTTATAATCATTTTTTTCCAAATTATAGGTATGGTTACATAAAGTTATAATAGAAATTATATAATATGTGATCGTGAAAAATAAGCTGCTTCGAAACATGTGAAAGGACCTCAATTTTATAGGCGATTATGTTGGGCTCTCACCATCATGATCCGAATATGGCATTAATCATAAATGAGTCTAAACTTATTTTTTTATAGTTTATGTTTAGATTTTCTTACTCCATTTACAAATCAATAATAAAACGTAATTTTGGTACCATGCATGCATGACCGAACTGACACATGTGAAATTCATTCAGCATTTTTGGCGTTGTCAAGTGACTGCATTTTTTGAGTTAGTGGTAAATTTTGAGATGAATTACCGTATTATTTTAAATTAGATGAATTTCAGAAACGATTGAACTGACGTTCGAGAAAAAATAATGCAAAATATTTTCCATTGTTGAGTGAAAGTATTTCAAACGGTTTTTGTAAATTAACAGAATTCTAAAACGACTGAACTATCCATAGAGAAATTCGTGCAGTATTTTTGTTGTTGTTTGTTGCTGAGTAAAAGAATTTTCTGGGTTAGGGAATTTCTAATTGAATTAATACAGTTATTGCAATTGAATGTAATTCAGAAACGACTAACTAACACTCGTGTAACTCATACAGCATTTTCGTCGTTGTCAAGTGAATACATTTATTGTTTAGGGGGAAATTTCGAGTTGGAATTCTACAGTCATTCACAGTCCGTACTACATGCTCATCATTCTGTACACATGGAAAATGATAACCGGAATGGTGCCAAACTTCGAGAGCGAGACCTTCCCCCCTTCTCCCCCCTTGCAAGATCCCCCCACTACGTAACAGATCCGCAGTCAGATTTCAGTCCCTGTGGGAAGGATCACTTTCCGTTGCAGGACCAAGGCTGTTCAACGCCCTACCAAGGGATCTAAGAGAGGGGGAGTTCACCCTGGAGACCTTCAAGAGACAACTAGACGTGTTCCTCAGTACAATCCCAGATCGACCACCCCTGCAACACTACCAGCGGCGAGAAGCAATCAACAGCATCGTGCATCAGGTGGCCCAAATGAGGGCGGATGAACGATAATCAGAGGCGGCGAACCGTCGTGGCCTGGGACTGCTACGTCTCAAACAAATACTAAGGATACTAAGGATACATGCTTTATCGTGCTACATGCTTTATTGTGCTACATGCTTTATTGTGCTACATGCTTTATTGTGCCACATGCTTTACTTGTGCTACATGCTTTACTTGTGCTACATCAGCCTACATGCTTTACTTGTGCTACATGCTTTACTTGTAGCAGCAAATAATAATTTCGGCAGCAAATAATAAGTTCGGCAGCAAATAATAAGTTCGGCAGCAAATAAAAAGTTCAGCAGCAAATAATAAGTTCAGCAGCAAATAATAAGTTCCATCTCTCATAAGTTCGGAAAAATGTCAGCTCTCCGCTCAGCAATTACGTTCCCCGAATTTCTCAAATTCAAGAAACTAAAGAATAAACCACGAAATTTTCTACTGAATCAACATTTTGTACTAAAATATTCATACCTGACCAGATACCATTTAGGACCGGATATAAATATTCATACTTGATCAAATACCAATGTACGAGTATCTGATACATTGATTTTATGAACGGGATTGAACACAATAATACAATTGTTCGATGCACGAATGTTTTGAATTAGGAGCAGTTTAATTTCAACTTCATATCACGCGCCGTGCATTTGCTCAAACTTGAGACCGTTATCATTCATTTGAAGTTATATTATAGTTTGATCTCGTGCTGCTTTTTTCTAAATTATTTTATATGAAGCGTGTGCGAATTGCAAATGGCGGGGAATGTTAAAAATTATTGAAACTCATTTAAAGGTAACGACGTATTAGATTCATTTTCTAGATCATAAATTTTGTTATTTATTAGTAAATATTATTCTTGGTCTGAAAATTTTGCCTCTGAATTTAAGATCATGTTATTTGTACGGTATATTAAAAAAATTACACTGCACAATTTTATCACCTTATGCTCTGAACAGAAAATAAATTTTTCATTTGACCTTGCATTGATTTTCAACTCTTGATTAAGGTTTAAAGTTTCTGAATTATTTATTGCATTGACTGGTTGGCTCGAAGTTCATTTCAAATTCCCAACTCAATGCTACGTCTTAAATTCTGGAATTTGTTCTCAGTTACTTACCGGCACTCACTGAGAGCCCTTGGCCCGTTCTCTATTTCCAGGTACCGTCCTGTAATTTATTAATTATTTTTTATTCTATAAACTCTACCTTTTGTCCTCAGCAATTAAGCATTAGATTTGTGTTGAATTAAATGTCGAATCGAATGAAAATATAGATTTTTATAACTTGCAGGGATCACAAGGGAATGATGTGCACCAATATTAAGTAGAACTGCAGCATTCAATTTTCACAAAAATATAACTTTTGAGCAATGGCATTAAAAGTGCTGAAATAATGTATAAAAAATTCCCGAACGTAAATATGGCTGTTTTAAATAGATACGTATATTTAGTTTTTCTCATACAATCAGCTTGTTGGATATTGAAACCAGTTGAACGGATTTAATATTTTGTATTGCTCATGTTTAATAATATCTTTTCATTTCCATATGCATTCGAAACGTTATTATGTCAAATAACCTGATTTTCCCCAGTTAAAACTAAAATGGAATAAACTATTTTGAACTGGACCGGAAGACTCGAAATGTGGTTCTTCAAAAAAATTAAGATGACTTTGTCCTCCGGTTACTGCTGCTGTAAAATCTAAGATTTTGACCAAAAAAGTCTCACTACTGAATTTTATTTTGAATTTTTAAAACAACTTCTCTTGAAATTTTAATGCTTCTCAATTCGTTGTGCTCCTTAATTGTGGACTGAGTTCATTGAGTTCCTTAACAAAGAGGAAAACTTTTATTTTACAATAAGCTCTGAGCTCTCATTATTGCAATTAAGGACATTTGATGTGTATTGTATAGACAATAAAACTTAGATAAACAATTTTTGATCATTAGCCGACCATGAAAATGCACAATTTTGAGCGCGTTTCCATTGCATTGTTCGCTCAATTGGAATGTTGACAGCTGAGCACGGTATTCGACCAGAAATAAAAATAAATTTCGAAAATCCTTTGTTTGAAATTTTTGCTGTATTCGATCAAAGTGTCAGCAGCAATTTTTAGGATAGTCAACGTTAATGCCCAACTAATTGTTGGCCGTTCCTTTCCTTTTTACCATCGAATTAACGCGAATTTAGACCAAAAATTTGACAGTTTCACATTGTCAAATCGAACTTCCGTGCAATCAAAACCCAGAAACTATCTAATATTCTATCAAAACTAGCGTACAACTTCCTAATTCCAGTCTATGTAGTGTAATTGAAAAGATGCGCTGCAGCTTTTCGCTGCTGGTCCAGCTGCTGCTGCTGGTAGCAGCAAGAGAGCCTGCCATCTTCCAGGTGGTGATGAAAGATTTCGACATCATAGCGCCCCGGAGTTCGCGCCCCTTTTTGACACCGTCGCAAGTTTGAATATAATTCAATCGTAGAAGACAATCGTCAGTCTGTTTGAAGCTTACCATGTTAATTTGATCATATCAAGAAATAGTATATATTAGATGCTTCTAAACAACATGCTCTTGGTAAATAAAAAATAGATGCTGCGAAAATTCTTTATCTCGGTATTTAACAGGTATTTAAATATATGCTGGTAAGCTAATGTCTCTCAATTTGTGCAAAATATATGCTGCTTGCTTTCGACATCACCAAATAATATGAGCATCGGCGCAATGTACGTTAAATCAAGGAATTTTCGCTTGCAAAACTTTTCCAGTGCCAACGCCGCATTCAGCGAGCAGTCGCAAATGGATATATTATAATGTTGCGTTTACAGAATGATGACGATTTTCACTTCCAATTCAACTCACCTGGGTAGGTGTTTATATAATAGTAAGATATTACTTAAATGCCACGCTCTTGCCTGTTTTTGAAAGTGATTTCTCGGACAGGTGGCATGATTTCAATTATATAAGATTATAGCATCCAATGTCATTTTTTTGTCGTACAAAGGGGACACTTTGTGTGAGTTCTGAAGGCCTACTTAAATTGTTACATATTTTGTGATACCTTATATACAGTCATAATTTTTCATAGCAACTGTTATATGCTTCAAACAGACTAGACGAAGCTATACAGGAGCATATGTTCAGTCTTAAAATGCCTAGCAAATTACGGACCAGGCAATAAGTCCAGCAGCTATCTCAAACAATCGTCAGTTATGGAAAGATCGGGTTCCAAAGGCCGGATCCCTTGTGAATCAAGTCACGAAAAACTCAAGAATCGACAACAGGCCATGGGCCTATTTCTTCAGTGCCGACACTTCTATTCCATTCTAATTGTTTCAATATCTTACTTGAGAGACATTGAATATCTACGAGCGCAGAGTCAACTTCAAATTTTCAAGTACTGCGGTAAGGCGCTCAACTCAGGTCATCTAAAACACTAGCGCCTTTTTTGCATAAATGATCAATGCACTAGAAATGGAACTCAGAGCGCATCATGGCGTATAAAAATAAAAAGAGCATTTATATATATCTAAATAATTTCAATACAACACTAAAATATGGAAAATGAAGGACCTGGGGCATATTTTTTATTCCATAACGATTTTGCTACCTAACTTATTATATGCTACCAATTTATTTTGGCTGCCGAACTTATTATTTTCTGGAGTGCGTCGGCTGTTCGTATTTAGTGTTCGGTCATGATGGAGTGTGTTCGTATTATGTGTTCGGTGATGATTTAATTGAGTGCCTAACAAGTCCAAATTTTGGCCTCCGATTATTTTTTTCGCCTATTTCAGGGGAAATTGTTTTCGCCGAACCTTGAACGAATTTTCGCCTTATATGTTGTGTTGCGTACAAATTAAGAAGTTTTAGAAGTTAATGTCTATGCACATTACTGAAATTGTTCTTGGGGCTGATGACAGAATATCTTGTTATTGCCCTTTACTTTGGTTTGACTCCGCTTCTAAAACTTGGACTCAATTACCAGAATAAATACATCTAGGATCCGTGTACCAAATGATATGAAAAAGTATCCAGCAATACAAAAAAGGATAAGGCCCTGCGTATTGTTGCTCCATAACATTTAAATTTGTTCAACCATCGCGTATCAGGATATTCTTCTGTCGATTTATGTTTTTTATACTTGCTTATGAGTACAGTTGAGTACAAAGCGCATCAGCTTACGTTGGTGTAGGTTTTCGTAACTTCCACGTCAGATAGGCAGAACACCGTGGCAGGAGATATCGTACTGGGAATCTATTAGCGCTGCGACCTCATCCAGCTGAGCGCCTTCCCATCGAACAGTGCAGCGTACCAGCGTTTGAAAGCATTTGAAAATTTTATCCCCTTGTTCCCTGCCAGAGGTTTGAATTTGATTATTTTATTATCGTTGCACATACCTAAATGCAGAATTTGTTGGTCAAGTTTAAATATGTGGTTCCTAACCTCTAGATACTGTTAATCTAAAACTTCTTACGTTACTTGACTCATTAATTTGTTAACTATTGCTTTAATAACTAACTTCTGTATAAGTTTAACTGACGTTGTTGATAATTATATGTTCCTACGTTAAATTTCTTCTTTTTGTTTAAATTATAGGTTTTGTCTGATTTAACCAATCAATATTCTCAAACATCTATAGAGGTTTTATTAAAATGTTATTCATTGACTTTCAGCAGGACTGACTTTATTTGCATTGATAAACTGGACCGTCTTGCTGCTCGTTCAGCTGCCACGTTATCAAGATCGAAATCGAGCCAACTTTAACAAATAAGTTTCTAGCTGCATCGACGTCAATCGTCTGAGTTCCAGGGCTTGGAATTAAGAGCGTGATGGAGCAACTTTGCTTCAGTAACTATCTACAGATCATTAACAATTTATATAAGGCTTTATTTCGTTGAGAGAATATCCCGCGGCATCCCATTTAAGTAGCGCCAAAATTATGCAATCGGATGTTAGGTCCTCAATAAGTACACGATGTTATTTTAAAAACCATTTTTAATATTACTGCGGAAGGTAAATTATTAAATAATTATTAATGTTAGTACGGATCTAAAACTATGCTGAAATTTATCCATGATTTCTCTTTTCCAACAGTACTGACGTATCTGGAAAGATGAACTGGACCGTCTTGCTACTCTCCAGCTGCTGCAGCTGGTGGCAGCTGGAGAGTATCCCGCCTTCAAGGTGGTGATGAAAGACATCGACATCATCGAGCCCAACGTGTCGTACAAAGGCGACACTTTGTGTGAGTTGTGCGGGTCGAGTTTAGCTGTGATCTTCACTAGGAACGGAAATTTTGCAAGATTGCTTATTTTCGATGCTGTTTATTGACAAATGGAAACGCATTGCAATCATGTTAAAGGCAGTCGGAATTAACTCAAATTATGTTGTTTGCTTCTTCATCAAGCCGAATTAGGATTTTATCATTCAACCATTCCAAAGCTGAGTTTCAATACTTATTCAAGGCTTCCAAATTTTATATCAGCGTTGCAATGTTGGTACCATGGTACAATGGTCCACGTGACGTCTTAACGGAGCTTGTCAAGTGCTGCATGCCTGTAGAACATTTATGCTTAGATTTCCATGAATTAGTTAACTTTTAACTTACGTCCGCACCGTCAAGGCCTTTTCCACCTTTAAATTTCAAGCTTTAGTGGCAAACGAATTCTCTCATTGAACTATTGAATGCGAGCCAAGAAATATTACTACGATACCGAATAGGTTTGCCATCTTATTGAAAGATAAAGTCCTGTATCTGATCCTTGATAATAATTTTCAATATTTGTTTACGCCTGCTCATCTCATTAGATTTAAATCAATTCCAGGTGCTTGTCGTACCAAGTGCCTCGTACAGCCGCAGTGCACGGCAGCGACGTACGATAAGCCCTCGTCTACGTGCAACCTCACGTACGTCAGTCAGTGCGAGACAAAAGTACAGAACACACCCGGCGTTATTGGTCTCTTCAAGTACGGTGAGTAAACTTTTAAGCAAGAATCATTATACTGATTATAATTGAAATATTAATAATTATTATTTGAGGCTGAATAAATTCATGGAATCCATATTAATTTGAAATTAAACGATGACTGGTTGTAATTAAGGTTGAATAAGTTACATAAGGCTGGATATAAATACATCAAATTTAACCATGTCCTTGAATATTCATGAAATTAATATTGGCGAATAAAGGTTTAACTCCAGACCATAAAAGCTTCATAATATTGGCAAGCTAACGCCTTTATCTAGACCCAAATTACGCTTGGGGACATCATTTAAATCATGTTTTCGATCTTAGACTAAGCGTTGAAAAAATAATTCATTGGCAAATGTGTTCAGCTACAGGTCAAATTCATCGTTTTAATCTGGTCAAGCTCGATAAAATTACTTAATTTAATTTTAAAACTGAAACTCATCACAGACACGGTAGTCAGAGACGTGTTCACCACCAAGGCCTTCACAAACGACGGGTCTCTGGCGAACCAGCGACGTCTCTGCAGGGCAGAAGGCGGCGAGCCTCTCGTCATCAAGACCAAGCAAGTCAGAGACAAGGCAGTACAACTGGTCAAGGGTGGGACTCATTTTGGATTATGCATCATGAGTAGGAGAAGTACATATAAGATAATGTCAATAAGTTATCGAAATCGTTCTTTGGGCAACTTGAGATTATAAGACTTGTAACCAACGTTCACTTTTAATAGGTTTACATTTTGATAATAATCATCATTTCCTATCATTTACTTTCTATCAACAGAAAATGTCCCTGTGATAAATCTGTCGCCACCACCACCAAAGGTCGCCTGGCTGAGCGCCTCCTGCAACGACTCCCAACCCTACCAGAACTTCACCTGGATTGTGGATTTCTGTGAACTTGCAATTTACGCACTACAAAATAATTTGGCAACTGCAAGTATTCCAGAATAAACTGTGAAAAATAAACTGGTATTATTACTGCCCATCACAAATAAATAGCGTGAGCGACGTTAAGAACAGAGCATTGTTCCGTGCTAATTGTTGAATATAAAGTCTTAAGCGTACATTGTTTGGCTAAATCGTTCGTATGGAGCGTGTATGTCGTACAAAACTTAGTTATAGTCGATTTTAATCCACGTGTTTGTTTCAAGTTCGATGCTGGCACTCGACTTACAAGGTTGAAGGGAATATTTGGTACGTCTTTTAATTAGGAATCTTGTTCTGAATATTTACACGAGTTTTTAGATCTTGTGTTTTGTGTTCGAATTAAAGTATTGAACTCGTCTGCTAGCGCGCAATACTATTTTTAAACGCAATTATTTTATTATTGTTGTTTGTTTCACAGAAACCGATATTGATAAGAAGTTCAAGGAAACTCGCGTTTTCAAACCCTTTGTGAGCGAATAAACCTTACATTGATTACTTATGTAAATTGGAATTAATTTAAAGTTTAACAAGCTTTCCGTTAGCCATTATACTGAACGATATTTTGTATAATGATGACAATCTTAGATAAAGAAGTAACGACAGAATTTTTCATGTAAATTCTCTGGGGCCTAACTATCAAAAATAGTACGGACAAAAATAACTCCGTCAGCAAATCACTGTCGGCCTTCCAGTCTAAACCGACCAATAACTGTCGAGAAATTGGCCGCTACGTTTACTTAGGCTGCTACGTGTACAGCTTTGATAGTACGACGCAAGCTGACAAATAAACTTTTTAGCTCTACTCTGATCTAGCATGGGGCTGGCCAGAGTTCCGTACAAGCAGTTAAATGGATGTGTCATATTGTCAAAATAGAGACGCCCTTGCTTTGTGTAGCACTGATGCCTCCTTTTCTGTGTTAATATGACCCATATATAGGCGAGGTTGCATTGCCAAAGTTGCTATTTGGCCAAAGACAACCTGTCAAACTGCACGACCATCACTTATCCGGTGGCTTCGAGACCGCCGCACGTTGCTCATTTGCACCTGCTTGTTTTTTGTGAAAGAAATTTATTGTTACCTGATTTGTAAACCATAGTTAAAAAACTGTATTGCATGCTAACCTAACATTGTGAAAAATAATCTAAAGTCAGTTAAATGTTTATTGATAGATAATAAAAAATATATAATGTAGATTTTTCACGTAACTCGGTTGTTATGAAAGAGACTTAATGACGTTCTTGTAATTAAGTCAGAATTATGATGTTTTAAAAAAAGATTGTTAAGCAATGTAAACTGTAAATGAGCTTTCATATATTCTCTTCGAGTACTGTAAACGAGTTGGGTCCGTTTCATCCATAATTAGAAGTGAAAATTAAGTGAAAAGAGAAACACAGGCCGCAATCAAGTGTGGTCCAGCCACAGTCAGGATTTTAGTTCAGTTTTTTCATTGATTTTGCCTGAGATTTTCTTATATATACCAGACGACAGAGCAAAGGAATAACAAGGAGCATTATAAAGAAACAAGGAATCATCGAGAGAATTTTATTGCAATCTTCATGTAATAACTTGAGAACAAAACAGGAGATATACATTGCGGATGAACAACCACAGTTCTCGACCCTTGTAATTTTGCTTTAAAGAAAATAACTAACGTCCTTCCTTTGTAATTGTCCTTTCTTATATCGTATACTGACTTCTCAGAAAACTTCGCTCTCAGCCGTCATTATCTCTCGTTTGGTGTTCAGTATTTGGAATAAGACTCACACACGTGCTTGTAATATAAATGTTGATGCAGTACATTTGTGAAGAAAAGCAGATGCAGTGGAGATGAATATTTTTAATATAATAACCAGGCCATATTTGCACCCAGGATGTAAATTTTTTGCAGCCGTAACGATCACTGATTAAAAATTTTCTCGCTCCTGAAGATTTTCCAAGTTTAATGTGATGAAGTCATACTAATTTTGAGAACTAAATTTTACTGGGATGTTAAGTCATGCAAAGTAAATGAATTCTGCTGCGCGATATCCCGAGACTTGAACGCTGAAACCTAAATTACGCTGATGTCAGGTCAAAAGTTTAATAGTCAAAATACTACACTTAATTCATACAGGGGAATTTTACAATTCCTAATTTTCTTTTACCCAATGTCGTTAGGCAGGGAAAGATCATATTAGTATGAACATATAGATCAGCTAACGTATCACCAAATATCAATGTATTTTCATCATCAGAAACTTATTTTCTTACAGGAATCTACCTACAGTTGACAAAGCAAATCTGTGGTACGATATTTATCGAAATTGTTTGAAAAACGTGAAAATAATTGCCCGTCACAACGATGGAGACTTTGGAGTTGCATGGCTAATGCATTAGGATTTATGTGAGGATTTCAGACTGTTTCTGATGTTGAGTCAAACTAAGAATGCATCGGGGAAAAAATAATACGAGCTTTTCTGGGTCACCGGGACACATCAACTTTCCCTGCATAATAGAACTGACAACCCTTGAAAATACGGATGAATAGAAATGTTATAGAACAACTATAATAATAAACAAACTATAAATACAACCGTGTGTCCCTGTAGCTTATGTCACCCATGAAGCCCTTGGCATTACTTCAGAATCTTTCTGCTACGTAAAAATGAATAAGAATTTAGATCTAGTGATAATTGACTAAAAAGTAGAATATATAAATGAATACTGCGCAAATGAATAAAATATTTACGGAAAAAATTTCATAACTATAGAAATACCCAGACAAAAATTTCATAACTATGCAAACACCGCTGAATTGACAAGCTCATGATTATCACAAATTTGGACGTAATTAATGTGACCTATCATACTAATACACAGATTTTAACTCCTACACGAGTTAACATCTGTGATGATTCGAAACTAAAATAACAAATTCGAAGTCCAATCGCGATCCCCTACACTTAATAAAAGATATGCTTCAATTGATTACTGCTTGGAGCATGCACTGTTTAATTAAAGTAACTGAGCGATTTATAATGAAATGACAGTGCATAATCTACATTCAAGTACAAACAGTGGAAATTGCTTCGTGAATTTAAGCACACTGATTTAAACACTCGATAATTCATGTATAATCTTGAGTTTTTTTTGCTAATTAAGCAATATCTATATTAATAAAAAATCTGGAAATTTAATTTTTTTTGTGAATTTGAATGTGTTAATCAAGTATAATCTTGAGCCTAAAGAAACACTTACAAGTCCACATATATCTGTGAGCTCTGATTCAAATATAAGTCGAATCGAATAGCTATAGTGAGTTGTTTAGAGAAATAATTATATTATATTTTTGAGACGAACACTGGGAGACCCAAGCCTTGCATATTGGAGTGAACAGAACTGATATTTTTCGCAAGTCTTCTTGGTTCATTTGATCCCTAATTTCGTGTTATCAACTGATGAGAGTTCATCGTCTGAGCTAGTTTTTGCTGCAAAGTACGGGAAACTGTGTAGTTAGTATACGCTGTGGCGAAACACCGACAAGCAGGACTACTGGCGAACGTCGGATAACGCTGTAATTCGAGAGCATTGTTGCTGGTCCATCTTGTGAGAAGAAGTACTGTACATCGTTTGCTTGCGAGGCGCAGTTGTGGATGTCGGTGCCGTCAGGCCAGGTGAAGTTCTGGTAGGGCGGGGAGTCGTTGCAGGAGGCGCTCAGCCAGGCAAACCTCGTTGAAGTCCATCCATACTGGCCGTTTTCTATCGGTAAATTGGAAAAAGAAAAAATGTTCTATTAATGATGATTTCAAAACTGACTTAGTTAATTTATTTCAGAATATTTTGACTTTGATAGGGTGTTTTCAAGGCTTTGCAATTAAGAAATGCAGAAATTAAAAATGAAACGGAGTTATGAAACCATTATTTGTTATTGTGGAAACAACACCCATAATTGTGCGCCGATATTCATATATTTTCATTAAAAATTGGTTCCCGAGTCGGTTACTGGCGCAAAATTCAACCGCTGATCGTTTGCCTCTCGGAGAGTTACTACAGGCTTTACTTTCAGGGCCGAATGGTGTTCAAAATTGGAAGTTTGATGCTGTACTTCATATTTTGCTCAACCTAACTGTATGTGAGTTGAATTAATAATTTATCGTGGAAGCTTGCTGGCATGGGTTTCGAATCGTTGCTTAGATCTGAATATATGGTGTAGAATCTTCAATTTAAATATATATGCAGATAGATGACTGCTTTAAAAATTATATTTATAATTCGGTTCATTGTGTAATCAACGTGTGGTTGTAAACCAAACCGCAGCCACTGTGAATTTGTAGTGCCGCAGCTGGTCTTAAAATTACGTTTCTGTGCAACAAATGTTTTTCCCAACATACATGTCACACGAAAAACAAATAAATTGCGTGTAAATTGCAAGAAACTTGTACAATAAAAAGTGTATATTATTACATGTACTTTTTACTTAAATTTGAAATGCACGGACGAAATGAATCTTACCCTTGACGAGTTGCACTGCCTTGTCTCTGACTTGCTTGGTCTTGATGACGAGAGGCTCGCCGCCTTCTGCCCTGCAGAGACGCCGCTGGTTCGCCAGAGACCCGTCGTTAGTGACGTCCTTGGTGATGAACACGTCTCTAATGACCGCGTCTGTGGTATTGAAATCTTGCCGAATTTCCCATGAATCAATGCAATAAGTCATACACAAACTCAAAAAATTCAACTGCAGGCCATTGAACAGATGTTCTACTGTACAATGCTTAGTAGAACATCTGAAAACAAACAGCTGAAATTATCAGCACTGACTTCATAATTATTCACTCATTTCGCAGTGTATTGTATCAATAAACACCCGTCTCATGACATCAGTTGTTAATTTCAAGGCATTAAATATTTTTGAAGGAATATCGTTGGCAGTCTTGACGGTGCTTGAAATCGATTTACAGATCACTTACCGAATAATTTCTTGATAACGCTTTGGTATTCACGCAAATTTTGATATGGATGACGTACGTGTTTGTGATTTCGTTGATCAGCGAATGTAAAACTGTGCCTGAGAATATTTTGAAATGCCCCGAGATCCATCAATTTATAGCTCTACTCGCTGCATAAAGCACAACCTCAATAATATTTAATGAGCTTTTACTCCTTAAGATTGTTTCTTGCCGCATGATAATTTAAAAATAAAAGTTCATTTGAAAAAGAGGGAAATTCCCAAATTATTTTTCATTCCGCATTGAGTGCATTAGCTACTTGTTTCGCAATTTTAATCAATATGCATATTCACATTTAAAAGTTTACTCACCGGACTTGAAGAGACCAATGACGCCAGTTTTGGTTTCGACTTCGGCCTCGCACTGACTGACGTACGTGAGGTTGCACGTAGACGAGGGCTTATCGTACGTCGCTGCCGTGCACTGCGGCTGTACGAGGCACTTGGCGCGGCAAGCGCCTGGAATTTATTACTGTTCGGTAATAGTTGGTTACGTGGTAGGTCAACGAAAACTAAAGTACATGAGTATAGGAACACGCTAAAATTAATTCTTCCGAGTTAAAACCAGTTTTCAGTTTCCGACATTCATTGTTTGAAATACTGGTTCTTGGATACCATTATTGCACATCAAGATGGCACAGATGGAACATAATTGAAGCAATGATCACTCCAGACAGAGAGCCGCTAATTTACGTTGGAAGCGAGCTTAAGGCGACCGTAATTCAGAAGCTGATTATCCTTGGAATCATAATAGGGGAAGGTCAGTCAAGAAATGCTACAGCTTTCAATGTATAACTGAGCCACTTCGCGGAGAATCAATACAATCTGGAAATAAATTACAGGAATATAAGTTCGAGGAATTCTGGAATTACAAGAAGAAAAAAAATTACAAGAATATGATTATGTTTCTCAATGAAGTATTACGTGTAGATCAAATGGATTTAAAATTCATTAAGCAACGATTATAATGCAAGCGTAGCTTTACTGCTAGCGGTGCGACTTAGTTCAATTTGCAAAATACTTCATGAAAAAACTCACTTAAATCAATTCAGCACAAAGTTCACTCACCATATAAACCATGTATATAGAAATAAATTCGACGCCGTCGACAAAACTAAATGTTTAAACGAAATAAAAACAAAAAGAAAATCAATTGAAGAAACTAATAAACTTGTCACAACGAGAGACACCTAAAATTAATTATTGGTTGAGAAAATTATCATTTGTCTGCTACAAATCTTATAATCGAAATTTGACACACTTCTACTTATCCTGTCGATCTGAAATTTTGCACATTTGTGAAAAGTTGGAGACAATGCATGAATCAAATGTCAAAATAAATGATTTTAAAATTAAAAAAAAATTTTTTTCAATATTAAAAAATTGAAAAAATAATTTTGTCAGCTACAAATCTTATAACTGATATTTGACACACTTTTACCGGTCTAATTGATCTGAAATTTTGCACACTTGTGTGAAGTCAGAGGCAATGCATGAATCAATAAATAGAATGATAATTTTTGAAAAAAAAATTATATATTAAAAAAATTTATATATTAAAAAAATTGAAAAATAATTTTTTTTTATTATTTGAAAATTAAATGAGAAATTCATTGTACATCTGTAAGATTGGAGACACTGGATTCTTTGGAAGTGTTGTCTTTAAAAAGTAATTTTTAAACGTATATTATTTCTGACAGAGTACCAAAAATATGTATTTACATCTTACACCACATGCTTACTTAAACAAGCTGACGGTGTAAATAGCTAAGCGATCGGGTAGTTCATATTTTCCAGTTCATTCTCGCTTTGATGTCGTTTAAGAAAAATTGGATTTTGCAACTTTGTAAATGATTTACGTAAAATGATCCAATCTCAAAATGCATAGAATTTTTAATAATTTACGATTACAGAGTTACCAAGATTAGGGTAGCTTCAGTTCTTATTAATATTCCAGATACATCGTCATTATATATAAATTCCTTATATTAAGGCCGCTAATTTATATGTTAACAAGAGTCCTCGCATGACACAGTTCCGTGTATTTCTGTCTCTTAACAAATGTAATTCACGCATTGACAGCTATATCGCCAAGGACAAAACTCGTCTAACTCTATAGTCAAATTAAAAAAATCTACTTATAGAACTTGAAATTAATCCCCAACATAGAATAGTCAATATAGCCTTCATTATGACCAGATCATCATGTCTGTCTCAATTAATACAAATATAAGTCATTACAAGAACAGAGACCACCGCAACTCACACAAAGTGTCGCCTTTGTACGACACGTTGGGCGCGATGATGTCGATGTCTTTCATCACCACCTTGAAGGCGGGATACTCTCCAGCTGCCACCAGCGGCAGCAGCTGCACGCGCAGCAGGATGGTCCAGTTCATCTTTGCTGCTGCTTTTGTACTGTTGTAAATGAAAATTTGTCAATGAATGTTATCACTATGATATATCATGATCAACCTTGAGAATTGTAGGATTGTCGGCATATGAAGAAACAGAGAAAATGATTGAAAATAAAATATTATGCTATTACATTGTAACAAACATCGCATCACATGAACTTAATCTTGCGTGAACCTAATGCAGTGCAATATTGTTGCGAAAATTTTCACGTGGCGGACATCAATTTCAGAGCAAAATTCCGTTTCAGTCGATCTGCACGAAGTTACTGCAGCAAAGTCCCTCTATTGCGTTCTTTACTTAAAGCCACAGTACTGCAGTGATTAGCTTAGGGATAACGATGCAACTTTCTAAAAGCTCTGAAAAAGTTTTATCATTTCGATAGATCCAAATATGAATATGCGAGCCAGCATTTTCAACACTTATACTGCATCATCAGAAGTTGACTTCCACGACTAAAGTTACGGCCAACTTCTTGCTGCTATTTTATGACTCATGGATTGCGAGGCGAACAGATTTTCTGCGAGCGATAAGTCCACTAGTTTCGAATATGATGATAAGGCAGCCGAGTAACCTACGTGTATGATTGCATGGGTTTTCAAAGTTTTGAGTAGTTGGTGACCGGGCAGGTTAATCCTGCAAAAATCATGCTAATATATCCTCAAATATTGTGTACTCACTTGCTGTGACACGCAACGATAGTAAAATGTCATTCAGAATAGTAAACTTGTTTAACATTCACGATAGACTTCACACTAAGGAGCAAATGATTTTGTACATGCAGTTCGGATGATTTTAACATGTCAGTTTAGGTGATAGTTTCACCCGTCAGTTTAGATGACAGTTTCACCCGTCAGTTTAGATGACAGTTTCACCTGTCAGTTTAGATGACAGTTTCACCTGTCAGTTTAGATGACAGTTTCACCCGTCAGTTTAGATGACAGTTTCACCCGTCAGTTTAGATGACAGTTTCACACGTCAGTTCAGATTACTGTTTAACCCGTCAGTTTAGATGACAGTTTCACCCGTCAGTTCAGATTACTTTTTCACCCGTCAGTTTAGATGACTGTTTCACCCGTCAGTTTATATGATTCTTTGACGATCAGTTTAAATTATTATATCACCCATCAGTTTATAAGACGGTTTCACCCGTCAGTTCAGATTACTGTTTCACCCGTCAGCTTATATGACAGTTTCACCCGTCAGCTGTCATATCGATGAGCATGATGGGAATGATATGCCTCCTTTACTAGATATACTATTAAGAACTCAATTATTCTCCAGTCGTTACTAACGAAATTTAGAAAGGTCAATGTAAGCTTTATAGGTCAGAATATTGTTCAGAAAAATTTTCGTTAATTCTTTAAAAGAAGATGAATTTGTACGATAATTAGATAATATGAGCTTTATCCATTTTTTGGCGCAGTATGCAATAAATTATCATTTTTGATAGTCGGAAAAATTAAAATATTTCAAATTTTTTGAGAACAACGCCGTTAATCCAAACGCCTGCATTAGAGATAATTGTTTAAATAAATAAACTTGACCGGTATTTGCCGGTGATTATTCCATTTCGATCGCACATTTCAAAATGGGCCTGAACAACAATCTAATCACACAATGAAAACGGGCCTTATAAAACAAATATTTATAACAAAAACAATGATATTTATAATCACTTATATTTCTATAAATAATGGCCAAACTCGTGCGTGACTCCTTTGAGCAGTATATTGGAAATTCACTGCCAATGATTCGAATATCACGATTGTAAACTACATCATAAAATATCACGATTGTAAACGACATCAAAGAAATATCACGATCGTAAACAGCATCATAAATATTTCACGATCGTAAAGTGCATCGTAAAAATATCACGATCGTAAATTGCATCATAAAATCACGATCGTGAACTCCATCATAAAAATATCACGATCGTAAACGGCATCAAAGAAATATCACGATCGTGAACTACATCATAAAAAATCAGGATCGTAAACTGCATCATAAAAAATCACGATCGTTAACTGCATCGTAAAAATATCCCGATCGTAAAATGCATCGAAAAATATCGTGAATTGTATATCGAGATACATGTATGTAAATATCGAGATGATCATATCATCTCTCAGTGCACCCTTCTTTTTCGATTTGTTTTACCAATTCGTTGCATTTTCGTAACCAACAATAGCCGGTCATGGGTGTATGCCCAGCAGTAGAAACAAATCTCACTTGTCAATCCAAGGGCTTGCTTCAAAGTTTTGTTGCAATTTGTTCACACTGGAAGTGTAGCCTTACCGAAAACTGAAGAAAAACTCAATTTCACGGAATCAAAAATGTAGTTTTGAATTAAAAACCTGACATTGAATATAAATCAGTAATCACTTCTAATTCGGCTTGCACGTCTCAACCAAAAATGGTCGAGAAACCTCATTACGAAAAAGCTGATATAATGTCCAAGTTCATCAGCGTAGAAGTTGTCGTACCTTCACTGTCAGGCCTAATAATATTTTGGTGTTTGAAGAGGATGAGCTGTCCTTTCACTACCCGTATAAATGGTAGTGAGAGGAAGTGAATGGGAGTAAAACATAACAATTAAAAAGGCTGACGCGTTTAATTGAATTACAATCGTACGCTTGAGTTGAAGATTAAAGACATTCGTGAGCCGATGAATTTCTCACGCAATCAGTTGAATATCCGTTAACTAGGCCTTTCGGCAATTCAGCCTAAACTATGTCTTTCAGCAACGAATAAATGAAGCTAATTAATTTTTTTAATAATCGAAAGATTCAAAAGAATGAAATTTACTATTTTTATTACTTGAGTTGAAACATCTAGATTTGAAACATTAAAACTAAAATCATTACAAATGACAGAGGACATTCATTCAAATTTTTATTGACTGTAAAAATTTGCATGCTTTCGCTTTGGGACTGCAAATTAAAAATTTTTTTTTAAATATGATGGTCCCTCAAATTTAACTTGATGCTGTTATTTGAAGAAAATTTAACTTGCTGCTGTTGCTGCTAATCCAGCAGCAAGACGGTCCAGTTCATCTTGCCAGTCGTGCTGGAAGTGAATGGAATAAAAGTTTATTGATTCAATTTATCATCATACTAGATCGTGAACTAAATGATACTAGTCCATTCAATGTTCATTATACTTTCATAACCAACATTGTGAAGTTGCAAGATTGTTTAACTGTGCAGTAAAAAATATATTAATTCAACACATAAGAAGAACAATACCTGAACTTCCTAACGTGATCTTGAGCTTGCATAAACCTTATAGAGTAAAATATCAATGGATTGATTTTTATGTAGCGGACATCAATTTCAGAAAAAATTAAATTTCACAGATAATTCTATAATTTTGTACAAATAACTGCAGCAAAGTTCTTTCTTACAAGCCACACTACTGCAATGATCAGCTTCAGGACAACAAAAAAAACATTTTTATAAAACTCGGTAAAAGTTCGATCGCTCTGACAGATCCAAATATAGTAATGACAGCCATGAACTTACACTTGAGCCCGAAATTATTCATACCCCTTCAGAAATATAATAAAATTCAACTTTTAATGAATAATAGAGATCATTTACAACTTATTCTTCTAGGAAGGGTTGTCATTATTATATACAACAAATTTAATGCTAGAAAATATGTAAATAATAACTTTCGATAGTAATTACTTTGAATTTTGTGAGTAACTAACCGTTCAGAATTATTCGTACCCTCTTATTTCAGATCATTTATCATAATATTAAAGAAGAACTATTAATGAAAATAGTAGTAGATACACAATAATTGTATTACAAAATTTGGTGTTACTAAGCATTGTAATATTTTTTCTGCAAAGTTTAAAAATATAATTTTTTTCACAATTTAGGAAAAAGCAAAAATTTTGCTCTAAAAGTTTGAAGAGAGCAAAGAAAAAAGAGCTTAGTAATGATCTCGGAAGCAAAATGATAAATTCCCGCAAAGAAGAGATAAGATATAAAGCAATATCTAAGAATTTTAATGTTCCTGTGTCTACAATACAGTGCATGATAAAAAAATTTCAAATCATTTATAACGGTGGATAACCTGGTTGGTCGAGGAAGAAAAGTACAAATCTCCCCTAGATGTGCTAGAAACATAATACGCTCCATTTGCAACCATTATAGGATCACTAGTAAGGAAATTCTATCCAATTTGGATGCTTTTGATGTGAAGGTATCAAGACAAACATTGCAAAGAACAATGCGTCGTAACGGACTGAAGGGTTGTCGACCCAGGAAATCCTTTTGCTAGCAGAAAAGCATGAGAAAGCACGCCAGAAGTTTCCTAAAACTCCTGTTGATTACCAAACCCCATTTTTATCCAAGATTTTGTGGAGAGATGAGACTAAAATTGAATTATTCGGGCAAATGAATGATGCTTACGCATGGCGAAAGGAAGGTGAGGCTCATAATCCCAAGAAAACAATCCCCACATCTAAACATGGCGGTGGGAATCTTATCTTTTGGGGTTCATTTTCTGCCAGGGGACCTGGAAGTCTGATCAAAGTAATCGGAATCATGTAAAAAGAACAATATTTTGATATTATCAAAAATAACATCAGGCATGATGCAGAAAGTTTTTTTCTTTGTCCTGATTGGATTCTTCAGTAGGATAATAATTCGAAGCACACATAGAAAATAGTCACGAAGTGGTTCGATGATTCTCAAATCAATGTCATGGAATGGCCTAGTCGAATTCCCCATCTCAATCCACTTGGGAGTTTGCGGCGCGTACTGACAATAGAGATGAAAAAGAGACAACATAAAAATTTGAAAGAATTGGAACAGTATGCCGAGGAAGAATGGACAAAACCTAGCGTCGATACATGCAGAAACCTTGTTGACCATTACCCAAAGCGTTTATAACAAGTTATCATGAATAAAAAGGCCATGATATTAACTATTGATTCAGGGTACGAATAAATTTGGTCACTAGTCAGTTTTATGTTTCCTTTGAATCTCTTTACAAAACTGAAAAATAAGGTTTTTTGGTTTCTATATACATGTTATATGGTTCATAAATGGTTCAAATCTGCTTCAAAGTTTTAGATCATTATTTTTTGTCTATTTCTCGTAATTTGTGGAAATGACGTTAGGGTATGAATAATTTCGGGCACAAGTGTAATAGTCACACTAACTGTAAAGCGTTGACCACGACCGAATAGCGGCCAACTTTTAATTTACGTTGATTGTGAGGTCGATAAATGTTTTGTACGCATCTAGTCCACTAATTTCACAGATGATGAACTTTATCCAAATTGAAGGTTAACCTAAAAGTGTGAAAGTGGTTTACATGACAGGTTAGCCGGGCTGCGTTCAGCCGTTTCATGTGTTAAATAACCGGTTAACATGGCAAGTCACGCAAAGGGCGGTGGTTGATATAGTGTGGGGGGGGGGGAGGTTGATCAGGTATATAATCAATGTATTGCCGTTATTGACTGAAATATCAGGTTGATCGGGCAACTTAATGTTGTTGAACCTAATATCACTTAATTGTTGGACTTAATAGCAGGTTAACGGGCAATGCTACATGGTTGTTGTAAGTGATACGTATCAGGTTGAACAGGCAATTCAACCCAACAATGATACATGGTTGTTGTGAGTGGCAAGATCTCCTCTAACTTCTTCAGTTAGTAAGAATTAGAACGTGAATATCATTTGAACTATAAATCAGGAATTTAATTAACGATCATTAAATAATTCTTATAGTTTCTACGATTCCAATCTCTCAAGTTACCCTCGAAGGCATTAAGAAACGATAACATTGTAATAGAGCAGTGGGAATCCCTCTAAAGGCCAATGATTTTTTCTATGCTCCAGCAAAGAAAATTTTCTTCAATTGATACTGAAAAGCGAAACATTTTGACGAACATTGATACACTGATACGAAGGCACATGGTGCACATGTACATATTGCACATGGTGCAATACGAAGAAAAATGCTTTACAATGAAGCAGTTGGAATTAAAACTTCATGATGCCCACAGAATTCAATAAGAGCTATTCACCCAAAATATATCAACGTTATTTTGTTGAGATTTTATCTTTTATCGATATTTCATAAAGCAAAATCTTATGCTCCGTAATCCGTAAAAACATTCACAGTTCATAATGATACTGTATTTAATCATTGTGATGCTCAAATAAAAAATTATTTTTAATCACTCAATAAAGTAAGTTCACTAATTCTTTAGAATTTGTATTTATAACTCACATGGTCTGCAATGGTGGCATAAAGAAGGGTAGCTCCAGGGAACAAATGTTAAATCATAATGTAAAATTTGTATATGAAAATTCAGCAAAATTTATATTGAGATATTCATCTATATTAATATATGAAAAATTAGCGATATTGAAAGTAAAACACTGAGCAAAATTATCAAACGACCGCCTTCAGTGAGCGCTTGTCCAGAAATGACAGCCCCAATATGAATTTCGCCAAGCATTATGCTTCGACCTGCATGAACTGTCATTCCTAAGTAATTGATTCAATATTATAAGTAATGTTAAGAAAAGTCTACTACTTTCAGTCAGTTATTCGACGATACTTACAATTGTACAAGTCAAAATAATAGGTCGTGTTTTAGATTTCCCCCAACAGGCTGTGGCTGTGATATTTCGGCACGAAAGTTACAATGGACTTGCAGAAGTAAACTTTCAGGGAATTTCATTGATGTAATAAAATTTAGCCAGTAATATTTTTTGTTTTGATTATTATTTTTAGAAGCAGTTTTCTTCACGGCATTAAATAAAAAGATTGGAAGAACAATTAGTGGTTCAAGATTTTTGTTTGTTTATTATTGCATTACTTGTCGACCTCACATATGAAAAAAGTACACACGTTTTTAAGAATTTGAACATATTAATATTTACTGGTGTCGAAATGAAAAGGAACCGAGAAAAGTAAAATGAGAAAATCTTTCCAAACTAAATAAGGGCAAGCCTGACATAATGCTGTCATAGTGCAAAAACTTCCATATTAGTTTTAGTGTTGATCTATTTATAGCCGGGCATGTCGTGCGTCATCGTGCAGCCTAAGCGTCGAAATTACTACTTAGGGAAATTACTGCCGACAACTTGATAAAAAACATAACAATAATGTTAAAGATATTCGTGCTGAAGTCAATGAGAACTCACAGATCTTATCGTCAAAGTGAATTTTCCGTTACGAGCAGGAATGGTAAATTTAAATATTTGTTGAAATTATTGTTTGTAAAATAAGTTGCGCCTGTTGCAGCGGCAAGAGGCTCCAGTTCCTCTTTCTAGTTGCCCAGTCCAGCTCTACTGGATTAGAAAAAAATGCAGCAGCAGATGCGACTGAATTTGAAAATGTTGCTAGCTGCTCTCAAGTATTCTTCTCGTTGCCGCGAAGTTATTATAGAACCTGCCAACAATTTTCATATTCGATTTTCACTTTACTTCGAGTCACGTAACATCAACCATCTTTTTGCGCGTGATAATCTATAGCAGAGCATTTTTTCCCTCGATCTGCTTTTGAAATTTCTAATATACGTTGGTCATTCCTTCATTTACAAGCATCAAGGTTTTTTCTCAGTATTTGCATATGCTTCAATAGCAATTATGATGTAAATTCTTCCAAACAATTCTTTCATTTTTATCAATGGCTAGATAGATTATTCCAGTTCAGTGGGTTACTGAAAAAAGTAAAAGAAGAATCAATAACGCTTGTCAATAACAATAATTTAAATTGTCAGAAAAAACACTCTTATTTCATGTGATTCGGTCGATGTGATAAGTTTAACTAATAATAAGAAATTTACTAGTTCAGAAAAAAATTAGATTTAAATTTAAAGATTCGGTTAGGCTTATCAACTTTAATAATAAAATAATATACGTTTGCAAAGTACTTTTTAAAGACAACACTTCTAAAGAATCCAGTGTCTCCAATGTTAAAGATGTACAATGAATTTCTCATTTTATTTTCGTGCATCTTATTATTATTCTCATTTTATTTTTTATTAAAAAAATTAATTTTTCAATTTTTTTATAGGTATATACAAATTTTTTTTCTCGAAATTATTTATTCTGTCAATTGATTCAAGCATTGCTTCTGACTTCACACAAGTGTGCAAAATTTCAGATCAATTGGACAGGTAAAAGTGTGTCAAACATCAGTTTTAAGATTTGTAGCAGACAAAATTATTTTTTCAGTTTTCTCATTAAAAAAATAATTTTTAAAAATTATTTATTTTGTCATTTGATTCATGCATTGTCTCCAACTTTACCCAAGTGTGCAAAATTTCAGATCGATAGGATAAGTAGAAGTGTGGTTAATTTCGATTATAAGATTTGTAGCAGACAGACAAACAAGAAGTGAAGTTAAAGAGAAGTGTTGTAAAAATGGCAAAAGTTTTTCAATCCACATCTACTGTATAAATTGTTTCACAATTTCAATTAATAAAATGACAGGCAATTTATGACCCACCGTACATGAAAAGACCAATAACGCCGGTTTTGGTTTCGACTTTGGTCTCGCACTGACTGACGTACGTGAGGTTGCACGTAGACGAGGGCTTATCGTACGTCGCTGCCGTGCACTGCGGCTGTACGAGGCACTTGTAACGGCAAGCACCTGAAATTGATTTCAATCCAATGAGATAAATAATTGTGAGCCCTTTTTAAATAAATATCTAAGACCAGGATGTTGCCTTTTACTTTTATTGCAACCAGTACGAAAATAGTATGAATGGTTGTTCAATTGTTCGTAATCTTAGATAGTAATAGTGGGAGCTCGCTATGCGCAATTTACTTATGAATCTGACCACCACCAGCTCACCAGACTAAAAATGGCGGA
Organism: Hyalella azteca; assembly: GCF_000764305.2. Taxonomy (NCBI): domain Eukaryota; kingdom Metazoa; phylum Arthropoda; class Malacostraca; order Amphipoda; family Hyalellidae; genus Hyalella; species Hyalella azteca. The sequence goes on from NW_025940132.1 coordinate 120,596, forward strand.
GAATGCCATAAAGAGGCGGAGATAAGCTTAAATTAATCATCATGAGGAACTGGACTAGTTATGGTTAGCACTAAGCCAAGTAAGTAACATCTTTATTCTTTATTCTTTATTCTTTCACACACAGAAGCAACACAGCACGACTCAATAGAAAGAGAAAAATTAACATGCTATTTAGAAATAAATGCTTCCAGGTGAAAAGCCTATACAAGCTATAAGAAAGCTTCGCAGGCGTAATAGGTGACGAGTAAAAACATATTAGTGGCAACAAGTACAAAAAAAATAATACAAATATTACATTCTAAAGTAAAGGCAGTACAGAAGTAAATTGTCACAAGAAAAAAAACTATAAGATAAACGTTAAATTAATATTGAGCAAGAATATGATCACGAAATTTTGCCTTTAAAATGGATTTGGAACAGTTTATTCTGAAGTCATCAGGCAGTTNAAAGATGTTAACTTAAAACACTGCGATTCCGCACATAATCTGTTTAATCTTATCTAAGTTCCCACAGCCTGTCTCTTATACACATCTAGATGTGTATAAGAGACAGCGTGAATGTTGTCGGCATTGATATAGCGAGTGTTTTTCCTGGATGGAGCTGTCGACAACTCAGTTTCAAACTAAAAAAATGTCATCAGATGGTCTGATAAGTCACAGTCGATAACCCCTGCTTCTGGATTAGATCCACAGGAGAAGTTGCACCAAATATGGTCAAGCAGTGAGTATAATGTAATAGGATTTTCAGGGGATAATCTGGTAGGTTTGGTTATGACTGGATAAAAATTATAACAAAGAATGTCATGAATAAAATTGTTGATAGAACATAGATTAAGAGGATTGTACAGGTTTATATTGAAATCACCGCAAAGGACTACTTTACTGGTCCTCTCAAGTTTTGATAGCACCTCCAATGAGAAAAGTTCATTGAAACTTAAAACGCTTTGAGAAGGAGGTCGGTACACACAAAAAAGAGAGAGGTCAAACATGGGCAAACTGACAGAAATGTTCATCAATTCATATTCCGATTTTACCCAGGTGAACGTTTCAACAAGTCTAGCACTAAACTTATTATCGACGTAGGCAGCTATACCACCACCATGACGATTACGATAGATGCTGAACTTAGAGTAACCACAAATGTTGAATACCTGATCAGTGTCTGCGCAAAGCCACGTTTCCGTTACAAAGATTACCGAAATTTAAAATCAATAGCAGTAAGAAATATCTAGAGCTGGTCAAAGTTCCTCCTCATACTTCTGATATTAATACAAACAACTGAAAAAGATTTAGATTTTATGCCAAGCTCACTGATTCGGTCTAAGAAAGCATCCACGTCATACATTCTACAGTGAACTTCAGGAATATCCGCAACTAGCTCATCTCTAAGGGATAGACTAGGATAGATTAACTCAGCCATATTAGAAGTGATAGAGACTGGCAATAACAGAGACAAGAGGCGGTGCTTCAGGCACTTGGGATGACCAATGACGCCTCAAGATCAGCCAGGTCAGACTCGCAATTGATGAATGAAATCTTGTCACTTTTTTTGGTCTTGACACAAACTTGACCATGCCGTACATATACTCTGTCAATAGTCTCAGCATTCCTCCTAAGAGTTCTTAGCTTGAATAAAATAGCTGCTCGCGTTTTGGTCAAATATTCATTAACAAACAGGTCGTCCGGCTCTTTCCTCTTCACGGCCACAATAATTCTGTTCCTTGCCTCCTTGGAGAGGAAGGACACTCGGAGGTGTTTTTTATCCCTACCAACGATGTCTACCGTCTCGATGTCCGTGGCACATAGAGTATCATCAATAGACTCGTTCACCTTACCCACAAATAATTTCTTGAGTTGATCAGCATTCGTCAGTGCCTCAACTTTTTTTCCATCAGAGTTTGCCATGGAAGAGTCGACAATCGATTGGACAATTTACTACGGATCAATGAAGATACTCAAAACAAGCATCTGACATAGACGAAAAGACTCCATTATTCTCTCATATAAATAATATAAGAACTATTTTGAATTTCTTAACTATATGCAGTTCCAGGATTCGAACCCACACACACACTAACTTAAGCTGTGCCAAATATGCGTATATAAGATAAAAAAGTGAACTGTTCCTTAACACAAGTTCTGATTAATACTGCAAATAATCAATTTTTTAATCGAGTAACGTAGACTCATATGAATAACTTTTCAGGCTTCAGCCAGTGAGAAAAAATTAGCTCTCTGAATTTAAGAGAATAATGAGAACATGAATCTAATTGTTCAATCAATCTCATTGCAAACAAATTTCACTAATTCCGCGGAGTTTAGAGTGTGAATTTAATTACTCCAACTTCGAGATATTAAACAAATATTTCGCTATAAAACTACCGATGAAAACAGAAAATTATAAAGAATGTATGCGTCACTATTCAGTGTTTTTACCATTTTTTGCATGAATGTAACTGGAACTATATATATATATATATATACGCTTAATATTCCGCGTAAAATTAAAATATTTAAATTCACAACTAAACTTTAAAGCTTTCGTTACAATTATTATTAAATTATTAATATTATTTCGAGGAAGACTAAAATATACGTAGAAATCCCAATCAATCTTAGTGTACAAGCTGAACTATTTTGTTGCTTGCATAAATAATTGATAGTTATACTAATTGAATTGCAACAGAGTGCCCGGAAAGTTTTGCCATAGTAGGTGAGAATTTACATTGTAAACCATAATGATAAAATCTCAGACATTCTGATACATTGGCGTACGTAATAAGGCTTAGGCGACAGCCTCAGACCGTCAAAGATACCTCGTCCAACTGATGGAGATTTGCAGCATTTAGTGCAGATTGATGGGCGTTTGAGTGCATGTGATTGATGACTAAAGCTGGGAATGTTGCCTCTAGAGTTTGACCTCTAATTTAGTAATATCACGAATGGCCTATGTAGCTAAGCGACTCTGGTAATGTTACATCAAAATTTACGGTAAGTGAAGGGTCATTCGAGCTGGTTAGCAAGATTGGGAAGTTTCTTATCTGCCATCTTGAATAGATACTGCATGATATCGATACAGGGGTGACTAGCAACGTATTGATAATTTGCCTGGGGTCGTTAAAGGCATTTGAACATGATATAGATTAAAGAGCTAACATAGGAACATAAATGGCGGGAGTTTTATATTTAATCTAATTTGTTTGTGTGCTCCCATTAAGGGTTGAGTTTCTGAAAAAGGAAAAAATAGTAGAAGATCATTTAAAAATTCAGGATATAACCTAATGTTTAGAGCATAGCACTGGGTGCGCAAAGAAGCTCTGAACTGCTGTACGTATGATCAGGTTATATCCCCAGAGTAGTGTTGCTGGTCCATCTCCGAAGAGGAAGAAGAAGAAGCTCTGCACGTCGTCAGCATTCGAGGCGCAGTTGTGGATGTCGGTGCCGTCAGGCCAGGTGAAGTTCTGGTAGGGCGGGGAGTCGTTGCAAGAGGCGCTCAGCCAGACGTGATTTCCGAACAGAGAAAAGCCTAGTTCTGTTAAAAGTAGAAAGATTAATAATGACAATAGTAAATTACGAAGGAAGGAGTTCAAAATATTTAACTTTATTTTCATTCGCTCAACTCAATACCAATAAAAATTTAATATCAGTGCCTAAAAATTTGAGATTGCTAAAACATAAATAATACATGAAAACTGAAAAAAAACATAGTAAAAAATAATTATAAACTTTATTGCAAGTGATTTTTTCAGAAACGACTAGACAAATACTGTACAAAGGGTTGGAAGATGGTATCAATGTGTTCTTGAAAAATTAATTTTCAAGTATAGTTTGTAATTTTTAGAGCATTTTTTCAAAAATGGGAAAAAAGCGCTATTGTGCTCGTCATGTCCGTCTATCTGTCTGTCCGTGACTTCACCTTTTCTTCGACGAGAAAATGCACTCTCTGTCACTCACTGCAGTGAGTACTAAGTTACATTTAAAAAAACACTTAACAAGCAAATCTCACCTTTGACGAGTTGCACTGCCTTGTCTCTGACTTGCTTGGTCTTGATGACGAGAGGCTCGCCGCCTTCTGCCCTGCAGAGATGCCGCTGGTTCGCCAGAGACCCGTTGCTCGTTTCATTCTCGGTGATGAACACGTCTCTGATGACCGTGTCTGTGGTGCGTTCAAGTCTTGACATTTGACTTAAGTAATAATGTCATCACGCTTGACAAAATCTGTAGTAAAATAACGGCCAGCAACTGAAGACTATCATCGATGAATAACTTATTCAGCTTGTAGTATACAATCAAAATATTGATTTAAATGATGCTCCAAACTTGGGTTAAACATTGTGTGGCAAGCAAATAGATAACGTTTGCTTGACTAATTGTTATTTGTGGCTTACAATAAAAACTTTATTCGTACATAATATCATCAGAGCCGTCATTCAATATTTATTCAGTTCAATTTTTAAACAGTTAGTAATGTGTATGCCTCAGTTAATAATTATTTAGCGTTGAATTTCCATCAATATTACGATTCTTGTTTAAAAGTTTGCCCACCGTACTTGAAGAGACCAATAACGCCGGTTTTGGTTTCGACTTCGGTCTCGCACTGACTGACGTACGTGAGGTTGCTCGTAGACGAGGGCTTATCGTACGTCGCTGCCGTGCACTGCGGCTGTACGAGGCACTTGGCGCGGCAAGCACCTGGAATTGATTTCAATCCAATGAGATAAATAATTGTGAGCCCTTTTAAAATAATTATCTAAGACCAGGATGTTGCCTTTTACTTTTATTGCAACCAGTACGAAAATAGTATGAATGGTCGTTCAATTGTTCGTAATCTTAGATAGCAATAGTGGGAGCTCTCTACGCGTAATTTACTTATGAATCTGACCACCACCAGCTCACCAGACTAAAAATGGCGGAGAATGCCATAAAGAGGCGGAGATAAGCTTAAATTAATCAGCATGGGGAACTGGACTAGTTATGGTTAGCATCAAGCCAAGTAAGTAACATTGAAATAGATTCGGACAACACAACAGAGCCTTGAAACACAGCGATAAATGAATGTGTATGATGGTCATGAGTCAACAAAATGATAAAGCAAACTGTAAATCTGTCTTTAAAACAGTAGCCAAATCCTTCTAATTTTCAATAAAGCATTATCTGGAATCAAAACTCCCACGAAAATTCTAGCAGAAAACACAGCTCCTCAACTCGACCTACACAACTCACACAAAGTGTCGCCTTTGTACGACACGTTGGGCGCGACCCACACAACTCACACAAAGTGTCGCCTTTGTACGACACGTTGGGCGCGATGATGTCGATGTCTTTCATCACCACCTTGAAGGCGGGATACTCTCCAGCTGCCACCAGCTGCAGCAGCTGCGCGAGCAGCAAGACGGTCCAGTTCATCTTTCCAGTTAAGCCAGCGCTGCTGAAAGTCGATGAATAACATCACAATCAAACCTTTTTGTATATGTTTAATTTTATTGATTGGATGAATAAAAATTAATAGCGAAAATTAAACGGAATAAAATATTTAGGAAACTGCTAAATTCTTCTCGATGATATTGAATCATGAATCGAGAAAATAGTGGACAACGTAACGGAAAAATTAACGATTAACAGCGGTTTCGAGCGGTTGGGAACTAAATGCGTTTGGTTAAAAAATTCAACTTCGAGGTGATGAATAAAAAGTTAAAATGGCTTTAAGACACAAAAAGACGCAGTGTTCGACGTGGAGGCGCTCGAGTGAATGAGGTGGCAGCGCAAGTAGTTTCCCAGTACGACAACTGCCAGTGTTTCACCAATCAATTATGGATGTTAGGTGAAGCAATAGCGACTTACGCTGATGTGCTTTGTACGGAATTGTACACGTAAATCAGAAAAATTGGAAGAAGAACACCCTGATACATGAAGGATGAATAATTTTTTCAATTGTTGACCACAATGCATATAAGTATTGTGGATTCTTGCTAGTATTGTTGGATAATTGTACTCGTCCATATGCTCTGTGAGTAGTGGAGCGGCTTAGGAATTTTTTATTCATTATATCTAATCGAGCATATATCATTACCTGTAGTTTAAAATGCACTCATAAACTACTCTACAATTACAATTAAATGTGTCATGTGTGCGGTATGACATCGTGCGTGATGCTAGATTTTTAGGTATGAAACTCGAACTAATCCTAAAAAATCTTTATCTTTCGTGGCAGAGGAACAAATCCTAAAAAGTCTTTATCGTTCGTGGCAGAGGAACAAATCCTGAAAAATCTTTATCTTTCGTGGCAGAGTTTCAACTCTAGATTTATTCTCAGATGTAACATATTAGTTCACTTGGAAAAAGATATTATTATTCAATTATATTGGAAAGTTTTAATGAAACTGAAAAAGTAAAGTGTCAATTAAATGATCAAACCTCGAAGATATCGAGCACTTACATGCCTGGCGAGATTCAGTACGCGTATGCACCAGCAGTGCGCCTGCGGGCTTCAATATGAGCGAGCTTCTGTCGCTACAATGTCCATAATCGTTACAGATAGTCGAACAGAATTACTGGGCTGCTGGGTAAAAATCTGTTATTATTATAAAAGGTAAATCTGCATGAAAAATATTTTAAACTTATTTATTCAGTTGCAAGCCTAATCAATTCAGAGAAATTCGCAGTTGAGCATTATAATTCACAAGACTGATCTAAAATCTACGCATAAAAGTCTTTGATCGAAAAACTGAACTGATCTGGAACGAAGATAATTTAATTGATGGAGGTAGTAATTTTTATCCGAAAGCAGACATTAGGCAAGATTATAAGGCAATCCATGAGACTGATATGCGAAAAAAGATGCACTGAATCATTCAAGCGTCGACATGGTAGAATCAATGAAAAAATATTGGAGGCAAATTTGTTTCTATGATGTGGGCTTCCAGTGACAGACTATGTTCAATTTCTAAAATCTACAGGAAATATAATAATAAACATAATTTTAAAATAATAAAAATTAGTATTCAGTGCCCAAAGTGTAGTCCAAAAGCTGAAAAAGCTAAATTAATAAAATTTTGTTCAATCATAAGTGTTCACAAATTGCACCGAATGTTCTATAATTTGGGGTGGAGACCTCTGATTCGCTCATAATTTTGAAATATACCCAATTATTATTTTATTTAATATATACGGACGACTTTTAAATTCTGCAGATTCAAACGTCGTAGCTGTTGTGTAGTGTTTAGTCTCCTGCAACTTTAACTAAAAAATAATTAATTCAATTGCTATTGGAATTGAAATTACTAGAATTAGAATTAATAATGGAAATCATGAAACATAGGATAATATAAAATTCTTGAATATATATAAAAAATTTATAAATTTCAAATTTCATGGTGAGGACTTCTCGCAAATAAAGAAGGACGAGCCTCTATGGAAGGAGCCGGTGGAAGGAGTTGAGAGTGGAGCGAGGGAGACGCTGGTGTTGCACTCATTGTTTTTCTTACTGAAATCTCTTTGTATTTAGTTAAACATTTAGGCAGTAAAAATTAGAATAATGTACCTATAATTACAGTATTGCGGGTACAAAAAAAGCTTTTTTGACTTGCTTGGTCTTGATGATGAGAGGCTCGCCGCCTTCTGCCCTGCAGAGACGCCGCTGGTTCGCCAGAGACCCGTCGTGAGTTAATTAAGGTAAGTGAACACGTCTCTGATGACCGTGTCTGTGATTGATGTCCAGTCATGAAAGATATTGATTCCATGCTTTTGTGCCGTAAATATTCCTTATCTATTATAATTGTTTGCTGAATTGAAAATTTTGAAATTACTAAATTAACAATTACTCATTGACACTCTAATCAAAAAGTCGGTGACGAATACAGGTCCAAAGACCATGACTGTACGTGTCCAAAGAATACTGCCTAATTTTAAGAAATGCAATTCATAACAAAAAATTTTAGTTCGGTTGTCTGTTTGTTGACTAAATTCTGTTGTAGTCAACAATTTGGTTTTATTAATGACGACTGATGAGCATAGCGTCACTCATCTTGGCTATATGGATAAAGACTATTTGCCCATAGCGCTCCTCCATCAATGTGAATTTGATTTTTCGGAACAATTTATAGTGAGGACACAATGCACATCCATTGCGTTAGTTAGGACTCCGGCTGAATTAGTGAACAATTCTATGGTTTGGATTATTGTATTTTAATTAATTCACATAATCAGATTAGCATATTTTTCTCATTCGCTTTACATTGACAGTAAAGAGTTGTCATCTAAACTGCATTTACAAAGCTAGTTTACGTGAGGCCTCCACTGGTTACATTATAATGTTTGTATTAGGGATAACATTTATTTTAGCTAATGGCAGGTTTAAACTTCTATGCATCACCATTGTACTGTACTATTATCATCATAAAACACAACCTTCATTGTGTTGCCCTGTTAACTTTACGGCTTAACCTGCTACTTTTATATCACATTCCAAGGAACCTGTTCGGAAAGACCTGCTTTTTATTCCTCACAACCTGCAGGTTACGAAACGTTGCAGTAAGATTATGTATACCTGAAACTCATTACACTCTACCTTCTGAGCCGCTCTGATACTACCTGTGGAAAACTTGTTGCAATAGTTAACATATAACAACAAAAATTGACCTGCTGGTCGCAATATTTGATAAAGATTGTCATTGCTAATGCTGCACAAAATTTTTTAGCCTAGAAAATAGTGTCAGCGGTAAGTTGGCCGCCACTTGCACTACGACCAACGTCCAGTGGATCAATACATCAGCTGGAATATCGGGTTTGGTTTGCTAAAAAAAAAAACAGAATGCAGAAAAACAGAATTTTTCTATCAAAAGTTTCACTGAAGTAATAAAAAGGCTTTGCACTAAAAATCGTTTCTACTGTCGAAAAAGAAAACATGTTATTTTTTACGATTCATGGAGTGACGACGATTTAATTATTATTTACTCGAAAAAATTATGGTTTGGATTGGCTCCATTATCACCTCTAGCAGCGCACATCTAAGACTCGTGAAATGCTATTATCATTTTATTGTAGAAGGGCTGGAGCTAGACGATAAACTGCAACTTCTTGCTGTACAAATATGGCATCGATATGTATTAATTAGTAGTGTTGCGACACATAATCGGTTGAAGTCATCGGTCACGCAGCGTGGTAAGAAATTCGATACCCGATACAATTCCCGAGGACAGAGCTGAGAGGACGCGGCATAAAAAAATTTATTTAAACCACAAAGTTTTCCAAAGTTTTTTTTTAATTATTTGAAGTTCAACTCATAAAATTGAAGCTGAGTTTCAATATCAGTCCGTTGTATTTACTCAGTTAAATGTGTTCATTAATGTTATTGAAGACAATAAACTCATTTGTTTGAATTAACTACTTGAATGATTATACTTCAAAGCGAGCCGTATACTGCCTTTGAATATTGCTGGTCGTGCTAATAAATGGAACTATATTCACAGATCAAAAGTTCAAGCTACGTGAAGCTAAAGACAGCGAGACAATTCGGTTATGTTACGAACGCTTAGAATTTGTATAAATCAAACTCTACATGCTACTTACGCACATTAATCTCCACTAAATCCTCCTAATCTATATCAGTTTGATGAGATATTCATGACAATCTTCATGGGTGAAACGTTTTATGGTGTCATTTTTGCAAAGTAATTAGTTTAACTAAAATTATTCAAAATAAAGTGAAATTAGTTATGTGAACCCATAATAGCTTGGCTTGTGCGCTAATGTTAATTGATATTTTCACATATATTTTATCTTCCTTCGCTGTACGAAAGTATTTATTCCCGAATTGGTAATTGAAATATTTTTCGCTAAATATTAAGAGAAGTATTACTTGCATTCAGACACAAAATCATGAGTTAACAATGAATATTGGTGCACAACTTTCAGAGCTTTCTGTTCTCATCGGTAAATAAATGACGCAATACTATTTGTTTCATTTCTGGAATTTTCTCGAATTCATAGTAAATTAAATTCTCACACTAAACTCCGTAGAGTTTTTTGCGAGTCGTTTTCATCTAGGTTGATGCTGCAATAATTCCCTCATGTACGAAAAGACAAATTTAATGCAGAAAATGACGCCTGAAAAGTCTTTAGGATGAGGCTACTTGACGGGATTAAGTCATTGATAACTCGCAGCATTAATCAGAACTTGTGCCAAGAAACAGTTCACGTGATTATTTGCCCAAGTTCGTGTGAGTGTGGGTATGAAGCCTGGAACTACAAACATATTTAAATTACGCTGCCGAGGCAATGCCATAAATAAATAAATATGAAAATAAAGCCGTCAATTACGTACATTATCGTTGACGCAGTCGGGGCCCATTCCATCAATAAATAAACATGAAAAAAAGCCGCCAATATCTCCAAACATTAATGTTGAATGGTAAATCTCTTGCTACTTAAAGAAGGATATCTAGATAAACGTGAATATAAAATAGTTAATTCAAACATTTCTTCAGGTACATAAGCAAATATAAAAACCTTGCGTCTCTTTAGGCCAACTATCGATTTTCAAAGAGAATATTTTCAAGTCTTTATTTCGGAGCCTTTCTGCACACACAAAAATGAGAAAAAATATTTAGAACACAATGAATAAATAAACTAATCTAAGTAAAAAATATTGCACGGATCACACACGATTAATAAAGAAACAATATAACTAACTGCTTTACTATCACCTGGAGACTACCCAGAGTCTAGTGACTCCATTACACTCGCTTCTCTTCACTATCGCACTGTTGACTCATCAATAATAACATACACAGGTGGTTCTTTTGTTTATTCATTGCATTCAAAACGTAAGAAAATTATAAGTTTAACGTTTGAAAGTAAGCAGCATTATGCAGAATCATAGATTGTATATCACGAGTGGAAAGTTCTTTGTATTGTTGATTATATCTTTGGACTAAATACTCATCTGTTTACACTATGGCAATTATTCATTATTCGAGTGTGAGACTCATCGAGTGTTATCTATTTCATAAGTCAATTTACTGAGTATATCTAAAGGTTTCCATTGCCGACATTCTCATTCCTTCTATATGATTATCTATGGAGAATCTATAATATCTCCTATTTATATAGAATTAATTACATACTTTGATATATCTTGGTCATGCCTAATATACTGTCTCATCGTATATAAGTTTTCATGACTTGTATTAATCACGAACAACTGAGGGCTATAATTGATAATTAATTGAATGTAAATTAAAGGTTACGACCGCTCTAACTCTAAGTGGATCAAAAAGAAGGCAGTAAAACATGGTTTTCATAAATACAGTGTGTTCAGGTTAATTTAACTTACATAAAAAAACTATTCAAGAAACAACGGTAACCATTAATTTTGTTTTGAACTTTCCATGTGACAGATTATAATTAAAACTTCGCAGCAAGGTTCTCGCGTTTTTATTAGAATATGATTAATTAACTTCTTCATACCACTTGACTGATAGGCTTTAACGTGAAAAAATAAGAAATGGGGTCTAGTGAATTTTTTTTGCGAATTAACGAGAAGTTAATTGTTATTAATTTTTGTTTATTGTGATTTTCCAATTTTCCAATGAGTGTTCAACAATTGTGTTCATCCAAAAAAGATTAATGAAAAAATTACAATATTTATCTTTAAGATTAAGACGCTGATATTTTATTATTCAAAGTGAAACGATATAATCAGAGAGCTGAATGCGTTATGCATTGTCAGCTCATGATCTATACGGAATGCACTAATCAAAAGGAGAATTCCAACAAAGGTCCTATATTTCATTGTTAAATTGGGCGACTTATACAGCCAATTGTCACTGCTATGTATTCTTTGTATTTCAGCTGTTTATTATGTATGTAATTCCTTGATGGACCTCAAACTTCTACTCTGGTTGTTACCAGCAAAAATTAATATAAGAAAATTTCTATCCCATACAAAGTTTTTATTCGCTTCAAGGGCCAAAAATAAACGAATGTGATGCACGCGCTCGTGGCTGTGAGCCGACAATTTATTTGTGCTGAGCAGTGAGACTAGTGGAGATATGGATATCAATATAACTATTATTCAGCACCTCCATGTTGAATTTAGAAAATCGTACTCTCATTCAGAACGGGAACTGTTAACTTTCTTAGCAGTACTTACAATTTAACCTTTTAGCGGGGAGAAGTTACCATACATGGTCACTTAAAATCCCCCAAAAGACCCACCATGGCCCCCCGGCCCCCCTTTTGGGGCTACGTTATCATGCCTCTGCCAATCATTAGATCGCTGTTCCATGCACGGCAATGACCGTATATTAAAGATTCAACTTCGCATCATTCTCTCAATATGCAAAATTTTGGAAAATATACGGGATAATATATCTTGAATAATTCATATAAGAAATATATCTTATAATATATTCTCATATTAATATAAGTACATCTAATGCACATTCATTCCTAAATTGCATTAAAAAATTTGAACATCTGCATTTCTATACTTGCTCGTGAAAATGTTTATGACTGTCAAGCACCCAAAAATTACGTGATTTTCTCCATCGGACACATCGATATTAATTCATCATGCAAATAACGGCAGAGGACCACTAGAAAAATATGAAAACATGAATGACATTTTGTGCCACAGTATATATGCAGTAAAATATTAAGAATGCTCTAGAACTTTTTGTGATCTTGCACAACTTGAGATTTCGTACAATCGCTACGTGCTAATGTAATTATACAATGTACTTTATTATGTTTTATTATTTGAAAAATATCTTATGTGCTAATAATTAAAGCTTTAAGTAATGAAAATGTTTTAATTTAGCGGTGAGTTGCTGATACCAGTTAACTGGCATTTAGCGGTAACTGTCAATCGTTGTTAGGTGTTACTTTCTTGTAGGCATTAAATATTTTAAAAATTATTATTAAAAATTTGTATTAAAGACTACGTATTGAAAATTGTACTGAAACAAAAAGTGCTTGCGTACCATTTAATTGACACTCGAGTATGAATAGTGCGTTTACAACTAAAATAATATTAATTAATAAATTCATATGAGTTTGTTTCAGATAAGATATTGTTCGAATTGAGTTTGTTTCAGATAAGACATTGTTTGAATTGAGTTTGTTTCAGATAAGACACGGCACTCTGAGAGTTCAACGGCTGTCATTTGTATTGGAACTATTTCTAAATTATGTACGTTCATAAAGAGTTGAATCATGCCTGCTTCATTCAACGCCTGAAACCCTGCAGAAGTTGATATGAAAAAGTAAAGCCTGCCAGCTTAACACCTGAGAGTTATGTGTACATCTTAATGGTTGAAGCACAGCACTGGGTACACGTTGCTCTTTTGTCCTATTGAACGTTTGATCACGTTATATTCTGAGAACATTGATGCTGGTCCATCCCTTAAGTAGAATTCCTGGACGTCCGTTGCTTGCGAGGCGCAGTTGTGGATGTCGGTGCCGTCAGGCCAGGCGAAGTTTCGGTAGGGCAGAGAGTCGTAGCAGGAGGCGCTCAGCCAGGCGACGCGCTCCAAAAACAAATATTTGTTGCCGTTTTCTGTTTGGGAATAACGTAAAAGTGTGCATTAAAGTTATTAGAACTGGTCACATGGCTGGTAGAGGGAAATCCTTCGATTGTCGCTTGTTTATCGTTGTACGAGATTGTGGGCCTGAGGATATTCTGACATGAATATTCTCGGTTGTTGAAGGTTCATATACGCAAATTCTAAAATGGCACGAGAGATTATATAAAAATTATGAGCCTGAGAATTTCTTCCTAACGGAAACAAAAATCCCAGGCTTGTGTAATGTTCTCGGCGATGCTATAATATCGATAATATCTATTTACATGAATATTTATTCAAATAAGCTTTGTTGTAATTTTCTAAACTTGCTCGTTAAAGCTACATCTCACTTTTGACGAGTTGCACTGCCTTGTCTCTGACTTGCTTGGTCTTGATGACGAGAGGCTCGCCGCCTTCTGCCCTGCAGAGACGCCGCTGGTTCGCCAGAGACCCGTCGCTTGTGAAGGCCTTGGTGGTGAATATGTCTCTGATGACTGTATCTGTTATTTATTCAAAAAATATTATGAATATTTTTGACACGAAATGTTTAGGCTTACAAATTTTAGTGATTAATAAACACTCTATAACTGAAGAATTTCATTCATAAATCACATTCGCTTTCACGAATCTGTAAATTAAATCGTAAATCTACAGACGCATATGCGAGTATTGGCCGGCTTCCCGGAGGCCATTGTAGGACAAACGCTTACTGGGCAATATTTCACTCGTAGTAACGCAGCATAAATGGAAAGGTCCAGTCGTTACCTAGAGATCAACCTTCAATAATATCATCACCGAAATGGCAAGATTATGCTAGCGTCGTGGCGCTTAGTCAAAAAATTGCACGCACCGTACTTGAAGAGACCAATAACGCCGGTTGTGTTTTGTACTTTAGTCTCGCACTGACTGACGTACGTGAGGTTGCACGTAGACGAGGGCTTATCGTACGTCGCTGCCGTGCACTGCGGCTGTACGAGGCACTTGGCGCGGCAAGCACCTGGAATTGATTTCAATCCAATGAGATAAGTGGGCGTGAACTTATTTTGAAAATATTTTCTATGATCAGATCAAGGAAAAGTTAACTAATTCATGGGAATGTAACCAGAATTGTTGAACAGGCACGCGACACTAGACAAGTTCCAATCAGCATTCACGCGGACCATGAAATAAAAATTGAAATAAAATGACGTTTTAAAAGTCGGCTCTAATTGGTTGTATGATGGAGTCCTATGACAAGTAAATGAAGCAAATAATGAAATCCGGGTAAATCAGTCTACCTTCAGTATAATCACAATGTGTTTTTATTTCTCAGTAAAACAGCATTGGAAACACAGTATCTACAATAAGCACTCACAGGAAAATTTTATGCTTAGCTATCACAGCTCCTCAACTCGACCCACACAACTCACACAAAGTGTCGCCTTTGTACGACACGTTGGGCGCGATGATGTCGATGTCTTTCATCACCACCTTGAAGGCGGGATACTC